>NC_081430.1:36212358-36512358 GCF_949786415.1 Peromyscus eremicus
ATATATTTCTGAAATATTTCTTTTCCCTCCCTAGACCATTTCTAGGGAGTGTAATTTTTATATTAAGCTCATAAGTTAGAAAAAATATCTATACAAAATATTTTTAAATCACTGAAAAGAATTAATTTAGTCAGGATTTTTATAATAGAATATAAATATAAAAATTAATTAAATTTAATTCACCTAAAACTTCAAAATATTTCATATAAGTGATGATATAACCTCTTAGATGAATTATATTATATTATAATTATATTCATAAACTTTTCCACAAACAGCCTAATGTCTCTACCCTGACCCATCCTTTCCTCTCCTCTTCTATTTTCTTCTCCTCCTTTACTGAAACACTGTAATATATGAAATGTTCTGTGCTGAGCTTTAAGCTACAAAGTGTTTAAAACAGAGCTAACCTTTAATACACATTTATTTCTATTAGAGGATGTAGTAACGCACACACACACACACACACACACACACACACACACACACACACACATATTCCATTAAAGGTAATGCAACCTTATTTTTGAATGTTATCTTGCAAGGGAAAGCATTGTTTTATATCTAAAATACGAATTTATTTCTTTTCGATACGTAAGTCTAAAAGACATAACTGTCCAGAAAGGAAAAAAAAATACAGGTATGCCTCTATATTAGGGGGAGTAAATTCTTTGAATTTAATAATAGTTTTTAATTAACAGACTGTTGCATATGTACTAGTGACATCACTTAATAATTATATCTTATTTTTATAAAGTACAATAAAATTAAATGACCTTGCATATCTTAAAAATAAGAAAATTTAGAAAAACTGGAATTATGTTTAAAAATAAGCTTTTTTTTTAGTACTTTGACATCGTAAAAAATAATTTGTCCAAAAAAATCTATTTTTCCTCTTATCTTTCTTTTTGTATCCTCCACCTGATCTTTTCTTCTGCATTTACCTCATCTAATGATTCATGAGTTCTGTTTCTTATGTGGCTTAAAACATGAATACTTTAGTTTTTAATTTTATGAATATATGTGTATCATTGTTCTCAAGTGATTGTTCAAAATGCAAGGTAGCAGTATTTTATGAAGAAATCTAAGTGATAATCAACAATATAGAGCCATGGGGATTAGAAGAGAAATGTAAAATGAAAGAGAGAGAGAGAAAATGAAGAAATATAGGTAGCAACACTGAAGCAAAGATGTGTGTATAAAAATAGAGCCCAGAATAACCGGCTTAGTGGAGGACGTAGGTGAAACAATATAGGCAGCCTTAAGAGCAAATACCACGGAGCTTGACTGACAGGTTAAATTTCACATCTGCCATTTACTAGAGGCAAGATCTTTGGCAAGTTACTTAGACTCTCTATTTTTCTGTTTTCTCTTGGGTAAAAGAGAACAATAAAAGCCACTTCACAAGTTTGTGGTATGAAAATAATTTCTATTAAGCAGTTATAATAAATACCAGCTGTTCTTAAGCCACAGTAGTACATCAAATATCTTAAATTAATTAATTAATGATAGATAATGCTCTTGCTTAAATTACGTCCTTGGTGCCAAAAGGATGATAATGGAGTCTAAAAAGCAATCGACATAAAGTACATTGGGTCTACAATGTGTCACTGATGGTGCAGGGCAAATCCCATGGAAGGACTTTCTCAGCCTAAGGCAGAAATACAGATGGAGGGGACATGAATTGGACTTAATGCATGGAGCTATGATGAGTATGGTCAATCAACAGGTGAGACTTGTAGGTGGACATGTTCAATCTGTAGTAGACTGGGACTTAGAGAAGGGAATGTCCATGCCTCACACTCCATCTCCTCTAGCTTGGGTCCTGTGAGATTGGCACAAGAGAATTCAGTGGACTAATTCAGATGTGTAGGCTCACCAGGAAGACAACAGTCCAGAGCTAGGTGCAGAGGGAAATTGAGGAAGAAAATACAAACGGCGCTCAGCCCCATGACAAAAAGAACCTATTGTTCTTCTCAGTAAAGTAGAAGGAACGACGGCTCATAAAGGTGAAATGATATGCCTCGTACCATGGCTATAGGCCAGAAATGGTGCGCTCAAGGTTTGCTCCAAGGAAACTTGGTGTTGAGGACGGTTTTATCACCACACTTTAGTGCACAGTATTTGTGAGAAATTTCACTCCGTGAAAGAAATAATCAACTGAAGCGTGTGCATCTGACTAAGAAGTTATCTTAGACAGAGTCATTAGGAATTGCTGGTAGAGTTTGTCTTATTTAATATGAAATAATTGATTGAGGAAGTAGAAATAGAGAGAGTGCAGCTTGGTTGTTTACAAAACCATTTAGGTATAATGTAGAGCAGAGAGTTTCTGAGCTCCATGGGGTACAATCAAATTGGCTAGAGACAGAAGGCTTTAAAACACTAAATTGCAAATTTCCAGTTAAAAATTCTTAGAAGGATAAGGAGAAGGGTTTACAGAGGCAGAGGGAAGGGTTTTATATATTTTAAAAAAATGAAGAAAAGTGTTCACCTTTATGACTACAAAGTGCTTCATGTATCTACATTTAATTATATTAAGCAGGAAAGCAGTCATGTTGATAGTCACATGCTGTACAGGAAGGAAGACATGGAAAGGGAAATGTAGCTGAAATTTTCCCGTGCTCACCCGGCACCAAGGTCCCACAGCCACTTATAAAATTCCTGTGTCCCGCCTGGTCCCACAACTGATGAGACCCAAGTAAACACACACAGGCTTATATTGTTTTTAAACTATGGCCATGGCAGGATTTTTGCTAGCTAGCTCTTACATCTTAAGTTAACTCATTTTTTTTTAATTTTTTTTATTTTTATTTTGCAATACAATTCAGTTCTACATATCAGCCATGGATTCCCTTGTTCTCCCCCCTCCTGCCCCTCTCACCTTCCCCCCAGCCCACCCCCCATTCCCACCTCCTCCAGGGCAAAGCCTCCCCTGTGGACTGAGATCAACCTGGTAGACTCAGTCCAGGTAGGTCCAGTCTCCTCCTCCCAGGCCGAGCCAAGCGATCCTGCATAGGCCCCAGGTTTCAAACAGCCAACTCATGCAATGAGCACAGGACCTGGTCCCACTGCCTGAATGCCTCCCAAACAGATCAAGCCAATCAACTGTCTCACCCATTCAGAGGCCCTGATCCAGTTGGTGACCCCTCAGCCATTGGTTCATAAATCTATACTTTGCCACATGGCTTGTGGATTACCAGTACTTTTACATCTTGCTTCTCCTAGGGGCAGCTACAGTATCTCCAAGCTCTGCCTTTCTCCTCAGCCCCCCTCATTAGGATGTCCTACCTAACCTTGTTCTGACTCACCATTGGCCAAACAGCTTTATTTATCAACCAATCCGAGCAACACATATTCACAGCATACAGAACGACATCACCCACCAGGGAAGCCAAAGCTTGTGCATATTTTCAGTTTGGGGGATAAATTCAGTTTTCCTTTTAACTTCTGTGCTAGGATAAGATAGTCTGAAACTGTTCATGATAGTAAGGGACAAATCCCAAGGCATACAAGAGACTCTTTAAGAGAACTGAACAAAGTATATTTAAATCCCTTATGCTACGTAAATTAACTTTGTCAGGACATTTCTATGGATGTAAATTTTTTTCAGTTCCATGCTGTAAGTTTCCACACAATGTCTTAGAGGTGTGATCATTCAAACTATAGAAAAAAGATTGTCCACCATCAAAAAACTTTCTCCAACTTCTTAGTTTGAAACCCAATCTCTTACTTCACATGATTCTGCAAGTCACAGTTGCTAAACTCTCATAATCAACTCTTTTCTATTTAATGTGTCTATGTGGATAATTATGTATCAGAAGCTGCTGGCTACCAGGTCACCCTTCTTAAACCTTCTAGACTTAGACCCTACTTTAATAATTCCATATGAATCCTTAATTATGTTAATGCAAGAACTGTTTATTGAGTGTGTACTACTCATCATGAAGTGTAAAGATGAGTGATGTGCTGATATTCTATGAAGACCACATACTTTAAACTGTTCCCCTTTCAGACTAATGCCCCTGTGATCTGTACTATTTTTCTTTAAATCACTTTTAATGTCAGTGCTATTTATCCTATAGAGGGTCACCAGGTATTTTCCAACAAACAAACAAAACAGACCCAAACATGGCATATCCTAGCGACCTTCACCTTCATTCACCTTCATTCATTGAATTACCAAAATCCCAAGAGGAATGATTAGATTAGATCTCTCTGTCTCTGTCTCTATCTCTCTCAATCTCTTTGTCTCTGTCTCTCTCTCTCTCTCTCCTTTCTTTTCTTGTTTTGTTTTCCTCCTAATATTCTGGGTGTAGTTGAAAATGAAAAGTGTGCATTCTCTTGTAGGAAAATACTTGGGTTACCCAATTAGTTCATTCACATGGGTTATAGGTATAAAGCTGCTCTAAAATGAATTTGCAAGTCTAAATTCTGATTTTTTAATTTTTAGTTTAATGGATCTGCTAACTTTTTGTTAAAATACAGAAAAATGGGTTATCTTATGATGTTTTCATATGCATAGGAGCTAGGTGAGTTAAGAAAAAGTAACATGGCAACCAGTAGCATCTGATGTATGACTGTCTACAGAGACTCACTAAATAGAGAAGATGGAGGTGATTATGAGTGTTCAAGAATATCTATCACTGTAACTTCAGCCTCCATTACTCACATCTCTACATAGACCCCTTTTTAATCCAACACATATTTTTCAAAACTTCTTTTTCTAATTACTAGATGTTAAAAGTTTCACAGAAGAAACTAATATTACAACTTTCAAACATTAACTATACAATATATTAATATGTTAATGCCCACTTGTCTTTTATAAACACATAGGTAGAAAATGAAATTGAAAATTAGTGCACTGTGGGCTAAACTATAAAAGAAATAAGGCTTAAGAAGTATTTCTCATCCAGTATTCCCCCAAACCTCTTCTAAATCCTATGATAAATCATTATATAAATTTGAATACTCTAACAAAGTTATTGATATTACACTCAGTAAATATATCATTTCCTTTTAAAATTTCTTGATTTTAGAAAGAAAGAGGTAGCTGGGTGGTGGTGGTGCACGCCTTTAATCCCAGCACTTGGGAGGCAGAGCCAGGTGGATCTTTGTGAATTCGAGGCCAGCCTGGTCTACAGAGCGAGATCCAGGAAAGGCACAAAGCTACACAGAGAAACCGTGTCTCGAAAAAAAAAAAGAAAAGAAAGAAAGAAAGAGATGGAATATGCAGTGTCTAACAGCACACCAGAGCACTGCATGAGTCTCAGGATTAGGAAGGTCCCAGCTACTAAGTCAGGGCCTTTCTAATTATTATAACTTATTAGACTTTATAATTTTGCTCCAACCAAAATGAAACAGTAAAAATGTCACTTCCCAGATAAGCAAATTGAAGCTTATCTCAATAAATATCTCAACAAAATTATCTCAATGAAGCTGAGATACTTTGCCCAGGGCTCATTTCTATTAACAGCTGAGCTGGGATTTCAGCTCTAGGTTTCTGGTCCTGTTGTACATCCCTAGACCTTTCTACTTTCAGTGTTCTTCCAATCAATATTTTTACTAGACTATTTATCACTGCAAATATTCCAAATCCAATTACAGAAGCACTCAAGGGTGACTTAAATTTTGCCCCTCCAAGCTGCTAACTGGGGATGTGGTAATGGTCCCTCAAGAGCTATCTTGATTTATGGTTTCTAGTCTTTCCTCCTGGCTCATTTCAGAAGATGGAAATGCTGTTTCCACAAAACTCCCTGCCTTACGTGACCAGTCTCTAAGGATTTTTTTTGTGTGTGCTAAAAAGATATCCTATTAGGTTCACTTTTCTCTGTTTTCATTTCTTCTGTACAATTTCACTTCTCTTCTTTTCTCTACTCCTTCTTATTTTGATCTTTCCTCTGTCATCAACTCCTACTGCAGTTCGGCTTCCTAAGGAGCTCTATTTCCAGTCATCATGCAAAAGAGCCTTCTTTTCCCTTTAAATCCTTGATGTTTAGAAGGAAATGTTTTATTCCTGAGTAATCACCATGAGGAAAACAAATTCTCCCCCAAACAAGCAAATATCCCCACTGTGGTTTTTTTCCTTCCTCTCAAAGTTAAGCAGCCTTCTGCTCATGAGGGCATTTCCATAAGCATCCAAGATTGCCAGACAGAAACGCCAGCGTGGTGAATTAGTGAATTCATCTTTCACTCCTCTGATAACCACCTGCATTGGCTTCTGTTTACCTGTGTAAAACTATGTGACTCTATATGATGTAAAATTATTTGGTTTACCTTGGTACCCAGATTTCAAAAATAATACAAAATTGTTAAATAATATCTATGTCAAAAAATAATAATCTCTATGGCTTGAATATGCTCTCTCCAATATCCATGTGTTGAATTTAACACTTTTTGTGGTGATGTGTAAAGATGGGTCCTCTCAAAGTGTGTAAATCTGGGAGAGAAAACCTTCATGGATGGATTACACAGTCTCTTACTTCTTAACCTAGTGAAGACACATCAGTCCTTGTTTTTTCTGTTCCTTGGGATGTGAGATTATCTATCAACAGATATTCTATCAATAAAGGCCTTTATGACACCAGTCCTTCTGGCATTTTGATTTTGAACTTCTCCAGACTGATTAGAAATTAATAGTTGATTTTTTTTTCTTTTTGAGACAGACTGTCATATAGCCCAAGATGCAGCTGAAGATGATCACGCACTTCTGATCTCCTGGTACATCACAGTGCTGGGAATACAGGTATACACAGCACCACAGCAAGTTGTATGCAATGCTGCTGATCGAGCCTGGGGCTTCAAGCATGGTAGTCATGTGCTTCATCCACTCAACCCCAAACCTAGCGCTAATGTTTGATTTTTATGAGTTCCAAGTGTGGAATGTTTTGTATATAGCAACACATCAAATTAAGACAGTATTATTCATGTTTGTAAAAGCCATTTGTGACCTTACTTTTCGTAACTTAGGAAATTGTATGTACATGTTGCTTGGGATTTGTGTTGCTTTGGATTTATCTAAAGTCCATGCTTGTAACACACACGCTCTTCTGTTTATTCACCCTAAGTACCCAAGAACAATTTCAACAGTTTCTTGATCTGAGGCACTTAACTAATTTGATTCAGTCTTTCACTAAAGCCCTCAGTCATTGACCATAGTACCACTATAGTAGGTATTACTTGATGCTATATTTCTTATGTATTAGGAAATAATCCTACATTGATATAATCTAGAAAGGTTGAAGTCATGTAATTCATGCAAATTTTTAAAATGCATACATGATGAAATAATCATCAAAAAACATGAAAACTATGAAGAATTTTCTGTAAGTCTTGTTGTTTGACAAGCATAACTAAAGAAAATTAAAAGTATAATTAAGAGTTTCTTGGAAAATGATATAGCTGATTTGGAAAGTGACCCTGAGTCCTCAACATGCCTATGCCCATGTCAACAATTTGCATTCACTCACAATTTCTCTCACTTAAGGATTACTCTATTCCCTCTCCTAAACAAATGCACACACATGCATGCAAATACAGACACAGGCACACACACACATACACACACTTCATAAATAATAAACTGTGTTCTAAAATGTCATGTTTCCATTTTGTCATGTAACACTTAAAACAAACCAAGGGACTTGTCAAGTCTAGAGTGAATACAGGGAAGAGAAGTTGGACAGGATACAGCAGATGCTTGATCAAGAGTTCTGAGTGTTACACTTTTTTAAAATTCATTGATAGAAATACTTTTATGCCTAAAATCACAAATGAAGCTTCAAAACACCCATAGTTCACAGAATCACATTCCTCCAAAGTGTAATTTGTTTTCAAGCCTGACAAAATATTCTGCTTATATTTGGATTGTTCAGGTCTGATGGTGCTGAAAATATGGGAATCCTGTAATGGTCATATTGTGATAACTTTTGATTGCATGGGAAAGACAAAGAAGTATGCTTAGTTTCTATTCAGTTAACTTTATAAACATAAAAATTATATTATTCAGATAGCAAAATCTTCAATAATTTTAAGAAAAAATGAATTTCCCTTAAGTAAAACAGCAGTAAAATAATATTAGGTGAGACTTACTGATGGACAGTGGTATCAGCAGTTGGCAAATACTGTGCCTCTGGTAGATACAAGGTCAGCCTGGAAACCATGTACTATAGTCCACACACACACATTTATATACATATATATATATATATATATATGTATGTATATGAAAAAGACATTGTCAACTTGAGGTGGGGGATGTGAGAGATTTAAAGGAGCATAAATTTGAAGGCCTAGAGAATGGAATGGAGGGTGTAAGGAAATTCTATTTCAATCAAAGCATAAAAAAGCCACAGGTTACTCCTTTTTTTTTCCAATAAGAATTGGAATTTATTTATATTTTCTTTAGTTCTGGTGGTTTGCTGTAAACAAAAGAGTAGTTCCAGAGAAATAATTTTATGTTGCAATCCTCAGCCTTAATGATGTTGTGTGGATTCTCCTCCTTCCCACCTGGAATGTTACTTTTCTGCATTCTTTGAAAGTGCTTCATAAAAGACTCCCAAGGACTTTAGCTTATTGTCAGGTGTGAGATTATAGCCATCTTCAGCTACCAGCTAGTGAATCTTCTGAACAGAGACAATCTCAAGAATAACTTATGAAGAGACACAGACACAGACAGAGAAAGAGAACAGAGATAAAGGCAGGAGGAATGCCTGTTGACCCAGTCCAAATTGTAGAGTACTGAGTACATATAAATGCTTCATTTTAAGTTGCTCGGTTTGGAATTAGACTGATATATGACAAGAAATATCTGATACCATTCACTACCTCTTACCTGCTTTGTTAATCATGTAGGCTTCCATTATGCTACAACTGTTCTCAGTTTTACAGATGTGGAAACTGGGGCTTCCATTGTTAATAACTTAAAAAAGCAAGTGGCATGCTTTGAGTTCAAATGTAGGACAAATTTAAAGAATATATGATGGTAACAAGATTATTATTTTCTTATAGATGTTCACACATATTTAAAAATGTTGGGACTGCTGTACCAGTTCTTCCTATCCTTTTTATTTTTATAGATTGCTATTTGATGAAATAAAAAAAAATCAGGTATGGGTCTCACATCATCTTATAAATAAAGTAGAAAATATATATTTATTAAGTTCTCTCAATACATACATTTTCTCCATTTTGGCCTAAGGTTCTTTAAAGCCAAGGCAAAAGGAAAGCATGACATAAAGACAGTTTATTTGGGGCGTGATTACTGCGATTCTTAGTCTAGGGAGAAAACTGACTGAGAAAATGTTTCTAGGATACAATGCCAAACACGACAATACCTGGGCCTTAGTAACTGGCTATCTGAGCTATGTCTAGGTGGACCTTGTGCTATAAGGTCAGGAATCTCTTCAGTTTAAATAAAAGGGCTTTGTTTTCATTGCAAGTGGGCAGAAGAGAAGAAATACCAAGCTCTGGCAACAGGTATGACATTGTCAAGGTATGACATCTTTAGAAGGAAATGGCATCACAACCTGGGTGAAGAGAGAGGTGGAGCTAGGACACTTTGTGACTGAAACTAGAAGCCTCCCAATGCACCTACTTAAATATTTAACATTTCTCTGCAAGACCCCCCAAAGAATAATGCTTAATATAAACTCAAACTGAAGTTACACAAGCTCAGCGTTTAAACCAAAATTGGAAAGATTAATAAGGAGAAGAAGAAATAAACACTTTCTTTTATATCTGACCTCTAGAGACCTCCCCCTGCTCAATGTCAAGAGCAAGCTAGGAGCTGCTGTAAACTGTGTGTGGCATCAACCCTGCCTGAACTTTGACTAGTTTACAAGCCCTCCCTTCGTTTCCTTTTCTCTGGAAAGCCAAGCATCAGTAATGTATCCTTGTCTGAGAAATGCTACAACTCTCTTAATGAGCTACCCTTGCATTCAGTCATTTAAAGTCGAAGGAAAGCGCGCTCTATATTTGACCCAAGCCAACAACTCACAGCAATGTCAGTGCAAGAGAACCATTTGAACTTAACATTAATTAGCTTTTTAGTGGGCTGTAAAACTTTCTCAAGGTATGGAGTGCTTTATAATTGTAGGACATTGTGTCTGAAGAACCAAAACAGAAAGTGGATTAATACAGCAAACTGCCTTTAGTTCTGAAGTTTACGGAAATACAATATATTCTTATGTCTTCTGAAGTATTTGGAAATTATTTCAATATTGTGAGTTCTATAAGCATCGAGGAGGTGACAGGTAATTATCAGATATGGCAGTGATAAAATGCAAATAAATCATTTATAAAAAGTTACATGAGAATGGATTTATTTTCACTTGGTAGATAATAGGCTTTTCAATGAAGTGAATCTATTCATTGCAGCCCAAATACAGTATTGAGCACATATAATTTAGCTTCTATATTTACAACTAGGTACAATAATTTATGTTCCTAGACTTAAAAGGGGCAGTAAATCTGCCATATACCAAACTTAACTTCGCTGTAGTTAAGTGAGACCTTGAAATATCTGAATTTTACATCTATAACTTTGAGATCAATTCCCTTCATTAAAAACAAATCAAAACAAAACATTTTGGTTGATATCTATTGTTCATGAGGTACATTGAAACTGAAGAGACTAATATGAGAATTACTGAAATTTAAAGATTAAGATAATAACTGGATGTCAAAAACTGACCCCTATTATGTGAACCTAACACATTCTTGAGAGAGTAAAGAGTTCTTGTGAGATGCCTGTCCAGGCAAGTATTTTTGAAGTGCTATTCTCCCATGTGTTTTCTTTATAATCAATCTTCCAAGTCACAGAAGGAAAACTTGAGTCAAATATTTACCTTCCTTTGTTTTCTGGGAATTATACATGGTGTGATGTAAGTTAATGCAGTTTGCAATGTTCCCTTTTGAGTTATATCACTCAGAATGTTATACAATTACATTCTCTTTAAATTAAAATCAGTGACTGAAATAGTATCTTGGGTATTAATTAAAGACTGAACTCAGGAAACATTCCAATAAAAGCAGTAGCTAAGCAGTTAATTAGTAACTAAGCATTGTGTTTTTCATTTTAAATCTTCATTGAAAATAATGATGATGTAGCGATGAAATAGGTACTTTGCAGCAAATCTACACATTATAACAGAATTTGGAATGACTTTGTAATCCTTCAGTTTGTGTTATGAATTGCGTGCAATGTTGGCTCAGTTTATTCTAAAGTCAGCATTATACTATTTCTTCAAACTCACTTCATGACAACCCTGAGTGCAGCTCTAGGTAGACTCCAGTATTATGTTTTAGATCATTATTACTAATAAATTAATCATTAATTGTCATTAGTACTAATGCCTTAAAATGCTAATGGTGTCAATGTAATCTATGAGAATTTTTCCTGTGATCTTATATAACATACAAAAGTCTCCATTTACATTGCTGTGTAACCAAAGGTATTTCTTTTTTAAAATATTAGGCAAATTCTTGATGATATGATTAGGTTTATCATTTAATTTACATGTAAATGTGAAATAAATACATAAAAATTTAATACTCTAAAAACAAAATACCCTATTTAGAGTCACAAAATTTGAATAAATACAAGATTCTCAGCACAAATGCTAGTACTATAGAATCTCAGAATTAGAAGACTTTAATGAACATGTCATATTTTCATATATGTTAGAAATTAAATGTTAGAAACATAGTAACACCCCAAATGTAGGACTTGTAATAATCACAGAGGCCGTTGAATCCACCAGATTTCTCTTAGCTACCTCTCAACTGATATTTGAAAACAGATTGCTAATGACTCATCAATACTTTACTTCTTTATGATTCATTATGATCTGTGCTTATTAATAGTCTATTAGTTTGTACTTAGCAATAAGAGATCAGTGAATTGATACATGTTGTTTCCTTTTCTCAGTGCGTTTCACCTGGAGTTGACCTTTCATCCTCAGGACACATTTGATAATGTCTGTAGATATTTTTATTGTCACATCTATAATACATCTCCTCATATGTAGCAAACAGAGGCTAAGAATGCTCTTAAATGGCCTACAATGCATCAAGTCATTCCCTTGGAAAAACTGTTTGGACAAAACGTCAACAATATTGCCAATCATAAATACATGTGCATAATATACATATACACTCTCTTATTTTTAATATTTTATTTAATATTCTTACATGCAAATAATGTGTTTTGATCACAGAAGAGGGTGAAAAGAATTTAAAAACCAGAGGAAGTAGATGTCTCATCCTATTGATAAGCATTTGATTTATTGTTCATTGTAATTATAAATAACACAGTTAAAGGAGTTTAATATCTTTTATGCAAACATGTACATTCATAGTATTGTATTAATGGCAAGAAGCAGATATGTTTTACACCTTAAAGAGATTACAAATAATTAGTTTGACATGCAGTGGCAAATTATAGGCCACAGGGTATATACTTGTTTAGTGTAAGTAGATGTGGATGTAACAAACAAGTGTGTCAAAGGGGCTGTTCCATTTTTACAACCCTACCAATAATGTATTAAAATCTATATACAATATTTTTGTCAAAAATGGGATCTCTTGAACTTTTTTCCTGTCTAAAGTAAAAATCTAGATACAACAGCTACCTCATATTTTGAGTACGTGATGTGATGAGATTGGACAAGTGATACAGTACAGAATATAGTCATTCACCCAGGCAAATATTATTTTGTATGTAGAAATTGATCCCAAACTATAAATAATCATGTTCCTGAGTCTATTGAAATGTATCACTTTGTTAATCCTCACATAAATTCATATCATTGTAATCTTATATTGGTTTCATATGTTGTGTTAGGATAATGTTAACTTACAGCTGACATTCATACGTGATTTTTTTTTAAAAAAAGCTTTTTCTGTATTTATCAGAAAGAAATACACTACTTTGTGTTTGTATGTAGTGATGGTTCCTCTAACTGTCAACTAGATATAGAGTCGCTTTGGAAATATTCTTCAGGACATACCTGTGAGGGCTGCTCTTGACTAGATTAACTGAGGTGGGAAGACCTGACCACTCTGAGTGGCACCATTCTCTGGGCTCCTGCACTAATTGCTCACATTAAGCTGAGCACCAGCATTCACTGCTCTCCTTTTCTTGACCGTGGATACAGTATGATCAATTGCCACAAGCTCCTGCTGCTATTGTTGGCCGTAATGATGGATTGTGACCTCAGATTGTGAGCTGAATTAAGCCCTTTCTTCCTAAGTTGCTTTAGTTAAGGTATATTTTATCACAACAGTAGAAAAGCAACTAAGGCAGTCAGTCTTTCTGTGGATGGGCATGTTGGTAATTAATAACAAAGCTACTAGAATATATTTGTGGTATTATTTTAATTTATATACATTTGATTTTGAAGGACAAACCCTATGAATAGAAATGGTTATATCTTAAATATGCATTCAGTTTGATTTAAAAAAAATTAGTTATTCAAAGGGATTGTAGAATAATTCACTGCTCCAGAAAATTATTAATGCTACAAATTTTCCACATTTTTGATGGTATCAATGTCAATATTTAATTTTAACAAAGCAGGGCTTAGGAGATGGCTCAATGAGTGGATATTTTGTTGAGCCAGTATAATATAATAATCCAGTGCCAGGAGGTGGAAAGGCAGGGCAAGGTAGATTATCACTTCTTTCTTTCCCTTTTTGTCAAAAGTAGCTAGTCAGCCAGGGCGATCAGAGGTCAATGGAGACTGTCTTAAACAAGGTAGAAGACTGGGCAGTATTGGCACATGCCTTTAATCCCAGCACTCGGGAGGCAGAGGCAGTAAGATCTCTGTGAGTTCGAGGCCAGCCTGGTCTACAAAGCGAGTTCCAAGACAGCCAGGGCTGTTACACAGAGAAACCCTGTCTTGAAAAACAAAACAAAACAAAACAAAACAAAACAAAACAAAACAAAACAAAACAAAACAAAAAAAGACCAACCAACAAACAAACAAACAAAAAACCCACAACAACAAAAAAAGGTAAGAAATGACAAAGGGACCTGACATCAAATCCTTCCCCTTACATTTATGAGCATGCATGTGTGTAAACAAATGTTCCCATGCACACACACACACGTTAACTATTCTAATAACAAAGAAATGAAATGCCTCTCTGTTTTCAATATTACTTCACTGGTGAACAAGGATACAGAATGCCTTCTCTTTGTCTTTTCTAGAGAACCCCTTTACTCTTATCTACTATTTAAATATTGTAGATGGATTTTACTTTGTTTTATATAGGTTTAGTTTGAAAATTTAAATGACTTTTAAAGTCCATTTTATACTTGTGTATATTAGATAAAATTATATATGTATGTATTTATTTACATTTATATATATACATATATAAAAATTTGCAAGTATTTTTATACATTCTGGTACTTATATTATTCATTTCCTTAATGATTTCTTGTGATAAGTAGTTTATGCTATTTGTGAAATCTAATTTATCATAGCTTATAGTTAGTGAATTTTTTCTTTCCTATGGAAACTTTTTCTAACTTAAAATATAAAACATTATATAATAATTTATTTTAGTAGCTTTATTATTCACCCTTTTAGACTTAGATTTAAGACTCACTTCAATTGTGTTTAAGGTGTAATGTCTGGGTCAAGTTTAATTTTCCCCTATAATTTATGCTAGTGGTCCAGCAATACCACTTAAAAAGAATTTTATCTCATTGAATTGATTTGAGTTCTTAGAATATCTATTACTATATACTGATCAGATTTTAGACTCAATGCCCTGTCCCATTGAGTTACATATATATTCTTATATACTGATCATATTGTCTTGAATATTATTCTTTAATTTACCTTTGAAATCAGAAGAAAGTGAAAAAATAATCTCCATTTTTAATGTATATGTCCCTTTTGCTTTTTTTTTGCAGAGCCATATAAAATTTGTAATTAAGTTGCCTATAGTATATGCTATATAAAAACTATAGGTATAACAACTAATAATTTGACTTTACACTACCTAGAATTATTTTCTTACAACCCACTTACATCTCATACATCTCCTTTATTCACTTTCAATCTTGGTATTGGCAGACCACAACAACAACAAAAAAAAAAACCCCACCAAATTTAATAATCTGATCCAAGGATACAGTATAGTTTTGCATTCAGTTAAATTTCCTTTAATTTCATTAAGCAATTGTTTGAAGTTTTAGTTTAGCAATCACAGATACTTTGTTATAGTCATTCTGGAATATCTTATTTATTACTGCAAGAGTCATTTAATTTTCTAAATATTGTATTTCCATTTTTCTGCTAGAATGAATGTACAGAGCATGATCTTGTAAAATGCAACCTCTTAAAATTTATTCCTCTGTGAAAGAGAGTCTCATGGTAGATTCCATGGGTCTTTCAGATGACCATACACACACTGAATGAGGAAGCTTTCTGTGATTTTTATATTTTATGCATGTTTCTCTTGTTGTGGTTTTTGTTGCACAAACTACCACATCCAGTAAACGTGCAATAGAGTTAGTAAGAGCAAATATCTACACTTTATTTTTAGAAAGTATTTTTTTAGTTTAAATTAAGTGTTTTGTTTGATATTAAAGAATTCTAATTATATTTTCTTAATCTCTACATATTTAATTGTGTCATTAAAGATTTTATCTGAGACATCAAGGATAATACAATGATTATTACAAAATTGTTTATAGTATTAAAAAGTCACTTATATCAAGGCAAATTGTTCTCCTGTATCCATCTTTAATCTTCGTATTGACAAACAACACCAGAATTATTTAATTGTTTATGATGCATCTGAAGAAAAGAGGGGAGACACAGGAAACAGTGAACAGTGGAGCAATGATTCCCGATAGGTACAATGATTATTGATTTTCAATTGTTCAAAAAAAAGTGTAATATATTACCGACCTATACAAATATTTTTCTCAAACAATGGAAAACATATTTTAGTGAAAAATTATCAGAGTAAAAAAAGTGTCACTGATTGTAACATGACAATTGACATAATAAAAAGAAATGGTAGGTGTGGCATGCTAGTCAGAAAGCCTGTAGCATCCTTCTGGATCATCCGGGAAAATTTTAAGGTATTTTATGCTCTCATATTTCTTTGAAATACTATAGTTATTAATATTATCATTATTGTATTTTTTAATCCTCTTTTGTTGCAGGTCAGGAAACTGAAGTGGTTACTTATGAATAATCATTGTACATTTTTATGCCAATATTTATTTTACCATTTTACATTTAGGTATTTAAAACCTATTCAATAGGCACAATTGTTCATTCATATTTAACAAACACTGATGGTTTCGGATCTGTTTATTGCCTTCCTGGGATTAACACTAGATTAAAAGGTGAAGTAAAGATACGTGTCATTTCCCTGTTGTGGCTCCTTATTAACTTATCAGCAATAAGAATCCATGTTGTACATTTGCTAGTGCTTACACAAACTGAGTACTCTAACTTGCTCCTCCAGCCAAGCTCAAAACAGTTTGTCTTTAGAAGTTCATGCAATAGAAATGACCCAAATGCTGTGTTTCTTAGGAAAGCTGTATGGGGAAGTCATGGTTTAACTGACTAGAAGAGGAATGACCTAAGGAAATAACATGCTATCCTGAAGAGTTTCCTGTACAAGGAAACTTTCTCTTGATGAGAAAACTGCACGCTCCCAGCTTAGCGATGACTGCTCATATGAATCAGGATTTTCTCCCTGAACTGAGAAACAAATAGCGTCGTCATTAGTACTGGATTTCAATTTGCAGCAAAAGCATGTCTTTCACTTTAAAAAGAGGATTAAACTTTAAAAATTGTGGACATCATGAAATTGCATTTGTGTTCCATTCACTCTAATTAAATTTTAAAATATTATTATTCATTAATATGAGAAACTTTAAAACTGTGCATTGCTTTATCCAAAGTTATATATTTTGTCATTTTATTGCTGTCTTGGATATTGCATAATATTGTTCTACGGAAAAGTTTAATTTGGTTCCCTGAATTCTGAACCTAAGGAGAACCAGAAGAAGAATATTACCCCTTAAGGCTGATAATGGACTGTTTAATAAATTATATATTTTGTGTGTCATTCTTTAATTCTCAAAGTTACCTTGAACTTAATAATATGCAACAACTACTATACTATCCCTGGGAATTCTCTGGGTGAAGAATTGATATGCAGGATGTGAAGACAGTTCAGTTGGGTACAGAGCCTGCTGCACAGTGTAAGAACCTGAGTTCAACCACCAAAATGCCAGTAATGCAATGGTAGTATCATGCTTCTGAAACAACAACTGTCATTCCTACAGTTACTTTTGAAGAAATAGGGGGAGGCAGGAAAAATTTCCCAAAGTTCACAAGACAGGAAGAAAACCTGAGATGGTCCTCTCACTTCCTTTGCACACATGGACACCCGCATCCCACATGATTGCACAAATCCTTACTCATACCTATAAACACAGGAACATGCATGCACATAGACATACAATTACAAAAAATGATTTATATGTGTGTATAAAGCCTTATAACTGTTTGATGCTGTCTGAGTTTCTCAATGGCTTTCCACTTGAATGAGTAGGAATGACTTTAATTGCTTGAGGCTGAAATTAACTACATATTTTATACAAGTGTCAAGTGGCTGAGATTGAAGAATTCAATTGCTAGCCATTTGAGGTTATTGATTGGAAACCCTAATCATGACCTCTGTGTGAGGCTGAGACTTCACATAGATTGGTAGCTGCTATTCTGAGAAACTAGCATTTCAGAAGACTGATACAGATTCTGCACAAAATCTAGTCAGCCAGAATTCCAGCATGTATGGAGAAGGAGCTCACCAGTCCCCACTCCCAACTGAGGAACTATTGGCAGTCCATACCTGCTGGGGAAGAGTCATTCTTGTGTGGAGGAACTAACTACTGGTAGACTACCCATAGTCCAATAGATAGTCCCACATCCACATAAGAAGCAAGCAATAATCAGACTCAATGGGTTATGAAAAAAGAAATAAAAAATAAAAGGGAGAAAAGGACTGAAATTTTTTAGGGAGACATGTTGAGGTAGGGAAAATGTGAGATGGATATCCTGAAAAGACTTCTGCTGTCCATGCTGAAGACACAACATGGTTATCTGGGTATTTTTAACTAAGACTACTTAGGGAGGGACTTCCTTCTACCACATTGGACCAATTTATGTTAAATCTAGTTTTATATATATATATATATATATATATATATATATATATATATATATATATATAAACTTCCTCATCTAGTAATCAGTGTCATGAACATGCATATTTGCAATAGGTTTTCAAGTAACAATTTAATGAATAAATGAATGTTTATATGTATGTATGTATGAATGAATGAATGAAAGTTTAAGAAAATTTGATGTACTTAATTCTTGTGGAAAAGTTCATGGGAAAATGTCATCTGTTGTTGGTATGTATATGAAATGGGATAATCATATATGCTAGAATGTTTTATATAATTATTAGGTTAGGGAAGAACATATTAAAATGATTGTGTCATTAATGAAAGAACTCTACCTTAGTAATCCATGTGGGCAATGGTATATCGGAGAATATTTTGTCTTTATAATTCATAAAAAATTACTTATATTTTATGTGACTTGAACCTCATCTTGAATAAATGGACCTTGAAAATGTATTCTGTTCACCACACTTTGAAAATCAATCACACATGAAATTGGTGCTCAGACAATGTGCATGCAAATATAATCATATATAATCCATGATCATCAGCATTCTATTATTGTAGGTATCTGAAAACTGCAAGTGCTTATAGCATCATCCAGTTTTATGTTAATAAAATATATTACCTCATCAATATTTCTAAAAATAGAATATTTTAAAAACTATGTTTGCTGAAGGGATAACTCATTACCCCTTTAGACTCCATATCTATAATATCACATTTTGTGGGCCTATTATTTTCCTTCTATAAATTTATGTAATATGTGATTTTTCTCAGGGACAGTTAGCAATTGAATCAAGAGAATCAGAAGCATAAAGAATTTATGAAGACTCTCATGTGTTCCTGGATCTGAAAATATTAACTATTTTGTTATACATGCAACACAATATGCTGTGGTGGGAGATTATGAAAATAAAAGGAATGAGGGTTGTTTTGTGTTATTTACTTGACTCCCATCCATCTACATTAGTAAGAAAACTCAGTAAGGCTGTACATTTACATGGCTGCACCACACTTTGTGAACTGTCAGTTCAGCACACATTGATGGGTGGAATCAAGGTAAAACCACAGTATTTGGAAATTAAGTGATATGGGTCAATTATTAACTAACATGGCTTATTCTCAACATTTTTTTTTGCTTTTCTTCCTTTTCACTTTCTTTTTAGTGATGCTCACAACTAAGAGCTGTAAGCATGTAAGGCAATCACTCTACCATGAAGTGCATCTCCAGAACCCCTCAACATTCCCCTATTCCTTTACATGCAATGTAGACTCCATTATCATCAGGTTAATGCTTGGAACTGAAGTATCTGAGGCCAGAATACACATAAAATTTTAAATATGTGAAGTTTATAAAGGATACACTTAAAAGTTATAAAATTCAGCAAGAGTTTACAATAGCAAACTTTGCTAAATACTCTAAAAAATCGGGTGTTCGGGTGTGGGTTGATATTTCTGTGGTTCTGGAATCCAATGGAAAGATATTATGTTAAAGGAAGAAATATCTCTAAGCTTCCACAGTGCTGTGCCATGGTCCTTGTGTCCTGTACACTCCCCGTCTGTCCCCTCAAGGGCAGTATCTACTTCGCAACTTTGTTCGGGCTTAGCAGTGTACAGACCTTTGTTATAATCAGTCTGCCCTGACAGTAATCCTTTGAGACAGGAAAATATATATTTTGAGCTACCACAGAATGGATTAAAAGAGTATCAGAGATTTTTCACCAAGATGGGGCAGAAAGCAAAGAAGGAAGCTCCTGCTCCTCCCAAAGCAGAAGCCAAAGCAAAGGCCTTGAAAGCCAAGGAGGCAGTGCCAAAAGGCATCCTTCCACAATCACAAAAAAGAAGATCTGCACATCACCTACCTTGTGGTGGCCCAAGACCCCACATCCCTGGAGGCAGCCCAAATACCCTCGAAAGAGAATTCCCAGGATAAATAAGTTTGACCACTATGCCATCATCCAACTCCCGCTGACCACTGAGTCAGCCATGAAGAAGATAGAAGACAACAACCCATTTCTGTTCATTGCTGGTGTCAAGACCAACAAGCACCAGATCAAAAAGACTGTGAAGAAACTCTATGACATTAATGTGGCCAAAGTAAACACGCTCATAAGGCCTGATGGAGAGAAGAAGGCCTATGTACGGTTGGCTCCTGGATATGATGTTTTGGATGCCATCAACAAAATTGAGATCATCTAAACTGAGTCCATCTGGCTAATTTTAAATATAATTTTTTACTATTAAAAAATAGAATATCAGAGACCCAGGTGAAATCACCCAGTTATCTGCTTGATAACTCGAGTTTCCTCACATTGTTGGGGGATCACAAACAAGAAATGTCTGAATAGTCAGAACTAGGCTTTGTAATGGATGCATGGGCATATTTGAGATTCAATTGAGCATATTTGAGAAGCTTACACAATTCTACTAAAATTCGTGTTATTTTATGTATTTTGTTCCTTGAAGCTCAATTATTATAATGAATAAAGCTTGTATTTATAAATCCAACAAATTCAATTTCTCAAATATGCTGAATTTAAACTAAAATATGCTCTTGGACAAATTTTATTTTTCAGAGCTAAGTTGGCTTAGGATTTGATAACATATTTTAAACTAACCAGTGAATAACACTTCAATTCACTATGTAATTTTACATGTCAGAAAAACAATATTTTCTATAACTACCATTATACAAATAAATTTTCAAATTCAATTTTACTCCAATAAAATAATTTACACTCCTAATAAGTTATTGGTTCATTGATTTTTTTCCATAATTTAGTTCCAAAAATACTTGAGAATTCTTTTAAAGAGTGTATTTTTTGTATTTTTCCTTTTTGTAGGATGGGCTTATGTATTAATCTAATATATCCTTTAGCATATCTAATTTAAAAGTGAGAAAAAATCTGTCAACAAAACATCTCAGAATAATAGTTTATTTTAGTAAAATATATACATATATATTCCATTATCATATTTATGCATATTATGCTCAATGTGAAATAAACATTGCACAAAAATGTCTCATATGTCACATGAAATTAAACACAGCATTAATAACAGACAAACTTATGGATGATTTTCAGATCTATTACAAAAATACATTCTTCATACCTCTATCAAAATTCAAATATTAATTTGGATCAACTCTGTTCCAAAAGAGTAGCTGCAGATTTCATAAAAGGTATGTCAGTGCATGTATGTTTGTGTGTTTAAACTCTACTAACACTAGCATAGGCCCATGAATAGCTCCTCATTTATGTATATAACACTTTTTGCAACAAAGATGATTTTCTTTCCATGTTAGAATTTCGTGTAAATATCTTAGAGTGTACTAAATAGAAAAGTTGAAATGCATGTTGACGCAGATGGAGGCAGTCCTTCAGACCCTAGCACCTGTCTAACATAGTGACAACTGGTTTTAACAGGCACATTTCTTGGGGGCTTACTATGATGCCCTCTAAAATGTTTTCCATTTGTTTAAAACATCTGACAGACAGCACTCGGGAGGCAGAGCCAGGCGGATCTCTGTGAGTTCAAGGCCAGCCTGGACTACCAAGTGAGTTCCAGGAAAGGCGCAAAGCTACACAGAGAAACCCTGTCTCGATAAACCAAAAAAACCAAAAAAAAAAAAACAAAACCAAAAAAAATCATCTGACAGAAAACTACTAGGCTACTACAATCAGTTTAATTTACAGAAAAGTGTGTAACAGTAGAGAAGTGATGTTATCATAAGACTATTCACATTGCTATCATTTAATATAGCTAAGTCAACTGTAGTAAGGTTCTTCTTTGATAAAGGAGAAAAAAAAATCTACCTGGGAAAAAAAAAAAACATCAAAAGTTATACAAACATGGTATCATTAATACAGTGTGCAGGCTAGTTTTATGTCAACTTGACATAGGCTAGAGTAACCTAAAAGGAGAGAAACTTAATTCAGGAAATGCCTCAATAATTGGGCGGTAGGTAAGCTTATAGAACATTTTTTTTCTTTAATTAATGGTCATTGTGAGAGGGCACAGTCCATTGTGGGTGGTGCCATTGTTGGTCTAGTGGTCCTGTGTTCTGTAAGAAAACAGGCCGAGCACACAAAAAGGAACAAGGCAGTAAGTAGCACTCCTCCCTGGCCTCTGCACCACATTGTGCATCCAAGTTCCTGCTTGAGTTCCTGCCCTGACTTCCTTTGATGACTGACTATGATGTGGAAATGCAAAAAAAAAAAAAAAAAAAAAAAATACCTTTTATCCTCAAGTTGTTTTTTGTCATGTTGTTTCATCACAGCAATAGTCACCCTACGAAGACAAACAGGAAGAGAAATACCTACTTCCATAATTAAAAAGTAAAATTATGTATCATATAAATGCATGAAGAATGTATTTGTGAGGATATTAGAGAATGTTACATAAGTGTTATTAAATGACTTGATTGAATAAACATAAAGACTATTTTTGAGGATTACAGGAAATTCTCAGAACACTGACCATGTATTAGTCATCAGATATACCTTCTCATTTAGACAAGATGACTTCTTTTTCTTGGTGATCATCCTCTGGGGTTTGCTATGGAATAATTGATATTATTTTTATGTGCAATTAGCTAATTGGGAAATATTTTAGTATAATTGAACTATCATATTAAGGTAGCTGGGAATAGTTCATAATTGGAACTCATAAAACTGCCAGGTTTACATTCAAGAAATAAGAACAAATGAATATAGACAAAGCCTTTCATAAAATGGTTTAAATGGCTTGAGGCAATTTACAATTACATTTTACTGGAGCAAAAATAAGAAAATTGATTAGCAATTCTGTCTGTGCTATCTTTTCATATTAATAATAAATAACAGAATGGAGAACTTTTGTAAGTAATGGTAAAACTTCGCTTTAGGATAATTCATTATTATAAGACACATAAAATTATGTCATATTTTTTAAATTATCTTCCCTGAAAAATTAACTCACACTACTTGTGCCATGAGGATTGTCAGCAAGATTGAGAATACACTAATGCATAATAAACCAAGAACCATGAAAAATAACAGACTGTCAATTCAAATGGAACTGCTGTAGGGCTCACTTTAGTAATGATTGGGAAGGTGTTATATATGGAAACTAGATTTTCAGGTAATGAGTGATTTATCTAATGTTGCAAAACAGACAAAGATATGGTTTTTGAAAAGCAAAAGCAAAACTAAAAACTACATGTTAAATACCACACAAGAATGAATTATCAATTATTCTTCATATGGAAAACATGTGGTGTGTTGCTGCATATTTGAAATTTATCACTTGGGAGGCTAAAGTGTAAATATGGTGAGCTTAAGTCCTGCTGGAATTATTAAAGAAGACCTCTCATAACAAACCAAACCAGAAAGGAAATAAGAACACCACTGGAGTACATCTATTCCCCACCCTATATTTTTTGCTCCTTCACATCTATCTATCTGTCTATCTATCTATCTGTCCATCTATCTTCATCATCATCTATCTATCTCTATCTCACTATCTATAGCTATATAATCTAATCTAATTATATATCATGTATCTTTTATATATATATCATCTTTCTATCATCTCTATAAATCTACATATGTATATATATAGTATGCATTCTTGCATGTATCTATGTATCTCTCCTCTCTCATCTATCTATCCTCTCTCATCTATCTATCCTCTCTCATCTATCTATCTATCTATCTATCTATCTATCTATCTATCTATCTATCTATCATCTATCATATATCTAGTTACAGTCAGTTGCTATCTCCCCAATTGCTTGTAGTAGTTTAAACTTTAAAGGCATATATCACTTTATTAATGGTTTTAATAGGGTGGAATTTTATTCTGACTATGATGTTTAGAAGTGAGGCATTTGGGGAACTGCTTAGAATAGGCTGGAAGGAATCAGGGTCTAGCATTAAATCTTGATGGATTTACACAGAGAAGGAAAAATAACAGACAGAAGAAAACTATATGTTTTTCTTTCTAATATGATATATTAGAGGAAGTTCTTACTAGATCCTCCACCATAACATGTTGTACTTTTAGACTAAAATATTGCAATATAAATCTTTTTTTCTGAGGTTGGCTGCATAAAGTATTCCATTATAGTAACAGCTACAATAGTGATTTTTTTTTCTGCAAGACACCATTGGTCTAATAGTGGTATCAATGCTATAAGAGTGATAAATCTTTATCATTGGATGTAAACAATATAGACTATTGCTGTTGCCTCCCAGAAGTTGAAGGTAAATCCCTGTATCCTGAGACACCATACACTTTTAACACAAGTCAGGAAGGTTCATACTGGGTGTAATTTATAAGCCATCTCAAGTATTGTGAAAGATTAGCTTCTACAAGAAATCTAGTCTTCCATAGTACTTGAAGGTGCTATGAAATATGGCAAATAAGGAAAGCAATCAATAGTCCTTATCCAGCTGTGATAACTGTGAACCTCAAGAATGACCAACATGGGAAGATATTCCTAAAGGTTCTTTAGCGAGTGACATTTATATCTTGGTAGTAACCAACAACAGTCAAATTGAATGTAAAGCCTATTCAACAGGAGAGAAAACACACCTAGTACTACAAAACTAGCCTACTACCTGTGGCTATTGAAGACATGGATCTTAGAGTAGAACATATTGCTGTCATTTTCCCAAACCAGAATAATTCCTAACTATATTCTAAATTCTTATCTTTATATCTACAGAGAAGGGTAACTTCCTTTTCATCAAAGGAGCTTATTTTTGTTATCAAAAGAAAACCATTACAGGTAGCTACAACTGGTCAAAGATACACAAAACACCTCAGTGTGGGGGACCTATCTCCAACTGATGCATCTACAATACAAGCCCTCTACCTATGAGCCAGAAAACATCACAGAAGGATGGAGACTGGAAAACCCAGAGGACTAGGGACTCTATTGCAAGTTTACATCTCCAAGAAATGGGTAGCTACCTACACGAAATTTTCAAAAATAAGGCTGTTCAAACACGCCCTGAACAATTCCAACACCAGTTGACATATAATGTCAGAATTTTCTCTGGGCTCCATCTGTAGATTAAGAATTATGAGAAATTAATGACTACTGAGAGAGGAAGAATTAGTCTTCTTCAAGGAGAATATCCCTTGGCATAGTTATCAATACCAAGTTGTCAGACCTAAAAGCATATAATACAAGCACCACTAAACAGACTCAGTACAATATAAATATGTTACAATATTAAGAAGGGGGAACGGCATGAGAGGGGTTGTAGAGAATTATGTAATTATATTTTAATTAAAAATAAAATTTAAGATATCACAAGCAGAAAGAAATAATAATTTTTATGGTATAAAATGAAAATTTCTATACAGTAAAAAAATTCCACAGATTAAAGCAACAACCTAATATTCTTTGAATGAAGGAAATAATATCAAACATATAAGGAAAGCATAAAACTTAACAAAAACCTCTAGGAAAATAAAAGGCCTGTAATTATGAGAAAAAGAATGCCATCAGGGAAATGCAAATCAAAATAATAGTAAGATACAATATCATCCCAGGTAACATAGCTACTATTAAAAACAACAACACATATTTGTAAAAATCTGAATAACTTTTATGGATCTTGATAGAATGTAAACTAGTATTGTATCTATGGAGTGTCCTAGTTACTTTCTATTGCAGTGATAAGTAACCCTGACCAAAATAAACTTCTGGAGGAAAGGATTTATTTGGCTTACAGGTTATAGTCCACCATCAGGGAAACTAAGAGAAGAACTGAAAGCAGAGACCTGGAGGCAGGAATCAAAGCATATACCAAGGAGGAATACTACTTATTGGTTACTCTCTATGATTTGCTCAGTTTGCTTTTTTGTTATATGACCCAGGACCATCTTTCCACAAATGGCATTACTCACAGTGGGCTGCACTATCCCACATCATAGTACACATCTCAAACAAACGAAATCAGCACATCAGTGACATCTCTGATGCTCAGGTCTCTGCTACAGGATGATACGTAATAGCTAAATATGTGGTCTCAACCAGGATATGAAAGATAAAGCAATGTGTTATATATATACAGACAAGTACTATTCAGTGCTAAATAAGAATGATGTTCTGTCATTTGCAGCAAAATGAATAGAAGTAGGGATATAATATTTAGTGACATAAGTCATATACAAACAGACAAGCAATTACTACATATGAAAAGCTAAAATGAAGGTGATCTAAATGTCGTATAGTAATTATCAGAGATTAGGAATAATTGTATGTGGGTGTGGAGAAACAGAGACTGAATATGATTAGTGAATGCTATATGCACATGTGAAACTATCACAAAGTCCTTAATATCAACTTAAAAGTAAAAGTGATGACTTGGAATTGGGAGGAGTGGGGGACATGGGGGATACAGAAAGGTCCGATGTGCTCAAAATATTTTCTAAGTATGTGTATAAGTATCATACTGAATCCCATTAACATGTATAGTTATATTTATTAAAGTATGTGAAATAAAAAGCCCAAGCACAGTGGTAAGTGGCTGTAGCCACTGGGATAATTTCCGACTTTGCATGCCCTCTTCAACTAGAATTTTGCACATATTCACATCCAACATGTCCATCTTCTTTTATACCGTTTTGAAACCATTAGAGTAGTATTTGGTACTTGATACATGGGTACAAACTGCTTGAGATCGTGAGTGTGAGATGAAATAATTAGAAAACCAGTATCAAAATAAATAAATAGATAGATAGATAGATAGATAGATAGATAGATAGATAGATAGATAGATAAAACTCACAGAGGAATACAACTTTAATTAAATTACAAGGTTGGGACTATTATTAGGTGGTCTAGCATATTCAATGGCTTGGGCTTGGAACCAGGGCTACAGGAAGCAAAACCAGCAAAAACAAAATCAGCAAGCTTCAGGAGAAACTGATAATAATATTTACAAATCAGGCCCCCAGAAGGTACATGATCTGGGACTTGCTAAATAACAAACCAAACAATACCTTAGTTCTGTAGACTGAATTAGGCATAGCCCATTCAGTGATGGTGAGGGTGGGTTAGACAGTGTTCAGAAGCTCATCATTTTGGTGATTTTCTGTGGTTACCTTTTCTGATCATCTTTATTTAGGTCTATAACTTCCAATTTCTCCACTTTTTTAATATATGCAACTTTTTAAATTATTATTATTATTTTTACTTTTATAATTTAATTTAATTTTATATGTCAGCCACAGATCCCCCTGTCCTCCCTCTTCCTGCCTCCCCCCGCCCCCGTCCTCCTCTCAATACACTCCCCATTCCCATCTCCTCCAGGGCAAGCACTCCCCTGGGGATTCAGTTCAGCCCGGTAGATTCAGTCAGGGCAGGTCCAGTCCCCTCCTCCCTTCGCCCAGGCTGAGCAGAGTATCCCAGCATAGTCCACATGCTCCAAAAAGCCAGCTCATGCACTAAGGATAGGTCCTGGTCCCACTGCCTGGGGGCCTCCCAAACAGTTCAAGTTAATCAACTGTCTCACTTATCCAGAGGGCCTGATCCAGTGGGGGGTTCCTCAGCTATTGGTTCATAGTTCATGTTAAGATTCTACATTGTCTCATTTCCATTATGCCCAGAAGATTTCCTCATGCTTTGAAACCATGAGAGAGGTGTTTGTCAATGCTTACACACTTGATAAATGTCATTTTATATTTTATTTAATTAAATATTCTTGTAAATATTTAATTATTTATATTTATATTTATAAATATTCTTGTAAAAGTGATTAGGTACATTGCATCATAGCACAACACTGTATGACATCGTTTACTATATGTAATTAAAGAGGAAATTAAAAAGTCTTTGACACACTTCAGGATGAGCTAAAGTAGATGTATGTAGTCACAGACAATGAAACTCTAGTTTTAGAGGATTTGTGAATTTCACACACAGTGAGATTCTCTAGAGGACAGTGTAGCATATGGTTGTTATCTTATAGTAGAGAAAGAATTAGTTATTTAAAAGTCATTTTTCTTTGACATATACTAGTGAGTCCTTGATGTTATACTTTGCACTGGTAGAACACTTCCCATTGTAAACAAAACACTCTAGTGGATTTGACATTTAGTTAGATTTGGGGATGCATTTCACCAGAGATTAGTGTTCATGTAGCAAAATAATGCATACTAGGGCAAATGTAAGAAAAGAAAAGAAAAATGTAAATACTTTACATTGGATTGGATTGTTTTATATTGTATACAAATTATATATATATATTGAAATTGATATTGTTAGAAAATGCTATATGTATATTTCTAATTGTACTTATACCATTCATTTAACAATGTAATACAATTTTCTGATCCTTGAATGTTATTATTACCAACTATTAGGATATAAAGAAATGAAAGTTAGTAGTTAGACATTATAATAGAACTTGTAGTCATATTAAGTATGTTTTCAAGATTGAGCAGATATATTTTAGATAGACAGGTCATCTTCAAACCCTTCAGAGATCTACAGAATATGGCATTTAAAATGTTTTAATAACTTAGAAAATTTTTCTTTTTTCTTATGACTGTGAGACATGTCGGCTCCTGGCAGTACCAATCTACTTCAGAGAAAATATGGACATTGAAAAAACTGAAATTGGAGTTAACTTTCATTGTGGAAAAATTTAGCCACTGGACAACAAAGTATCTTCGAATCAACTGCTGACAAACAGGACAGACAGGACATGAAACAAAGGACTACTGATTCTTGCAAAAACAAGTGTGGTTATGGCTTTATCAAAAGGCATCTTCTGAGGCCAGGACAATATGGCACCATCCCTGAAGTGGCCTTCACAATCTGGAAAAAGGTACAGTGCCCTTTTCTTCAAAGTCAGCTCAACAGGCAGTGGGCTGATGGCTTCTGATGTGCAATGGAACAGCAGCTGAAACAGTTATTCTTGAAGCATAATTAAGCGCACGCCTCTCAATAGTAGAATGGCATTTAATAGAGGGATGTGGAGAAGAACGGGATGCTGAGATGAGCCACATAGACACATAGCCAAGAAGAACGGACAGCTGAATTAAAAAAAAAAACATCAATAATTTCCAGAATTTAAAATCCTGAATCATGACATGACACTAGTGGAATTCAGGTGTTTCTGGTACATGGACTTCTCTCACCCAATGTGAGGTTGAACTGTTGACCTTGTGTACATCCTACTTCACAAATGAGTCTGTCAGATAAGCTAAGCCTATAGGCTGAAGATGATGCCCCAACACTGCGGAGAAACCTCAGATGACTGTCTAGGCAGCTGGCTGTTTCTGTCAACTCACAATTTTTTGGAAGTTGCTTGCATGTACTTTCTGTTTTTATTTTTGTTAGCTAATATTATTTCCTTCTTGGGTCTCTGAGGGAGTTGAAGATTAGTTAGTTATAGTTGAAGAATAATTAGGATAGAAAGTGAATTAGATACATTTTGGACTTACCAAAATAGGATAGATAATGACATTATTTTCTCTGAATTTGTCAAATACAAATTGATTAGACATTGTTTAGGTATTTATTACTTGTATATATTGTATATAGTTATTGTACTTTTGTATATAGTTTTTCTTATGTTAGTTATAAGCTTTTTCCTTTTTTCTTTTTATTAAAATAGAAAAGAGGAAATATGGTGATATTTTATTTTGTACTAAAATGTTATTTGTATGTTAATAAATAAAGTTGCCCAGGGGTCAGAGCTATTAGCAAGCCGTGGGAAAGCCGGCCATTGGTGGTACACGCCTTTAATCCCAGCACTTGGTAGGCAGAGCTAGGTAGATCTCTGTGTGTTCAGGGATACAGCCAGCATTGGATACACACGCCTTTAATCTCAATACCAACCATAGAATGCTTGGAGGTCTATACAGACAGGCAGCGACAAGGCGGTCATGTGGTTGGGTTTACAACCAAAGAGAAGGCAGAACTGAAAGTCTCTATAAAGACTTTAACACAGGAAGTAGCTCTCTTTTGGAGAGGTAGGACCACCGCAGGAGGAAGGGTAAGGTTTTAGCTCTTAGCTCTGACCTCTTGGCTTTCTTCTTTGCATTGGTTCTGTGTTTCTTATTTAATAAGAAGGTTGGTTATATCTACAAATGTAATTTGCTAAAGTTTCACCTTCTAGAAAGTTTTCTTTGTAAGTAGAGTAGAGTGAAGAAGTAGAGAAATATATTTTTGTGTACTTTAAATGAGAAAAGTCATTTTTATAATGAGGTCATGGCTATTTTTTATTGTTAATTTTCACTTTGAAAGTTACAGAAGTTGTTGTAAAGCTGGAGGGAGAAGCAGAAAAAAAAATAAGTTCAGGAGCATCTTCAAATTTCTGGCCTAACTATTGTTGAATTGACACAGAGATAAAGAATTTAAGCTCTGCATTGATAAAGAAGCTACTCTGTTAATACCTTGGGACTCCATAGTGGGAGTCTTTAGCATGTTAGGGAAACTCTGGCAAGGACATTAGTTAGTTAAAAAAAAAGCTGCACTGGCAGGTGAAATAGGTCGTCTCTTTAAGTGGATTGAGAGGTCATCTCTTTAAGTGGATTGAGAGGGCAGTGGCTGGGGAAATTTGGAGCAGCCCTAAGAGAGAGCTTGGGTTGCAAGCACAGGAACATTCCATGTTGGAAGAACAAGAGAAAGTCCCTTGTGGATTCCCAGTAATGACTTGAGAGGATTCTCTTTTCTCGAGAAGCTTGAGATGCATCAATCATGGGATGCCATCCAAGGATTTATCATAAGGGAACAGAACTCCATCACTGTTGACAGACTAGAGAGACCCAAGAATTTGAGCTGCTTAAGACCTGAAATTTATAGTAGGTAAGGGACTGAGATGAGCCGGTAGGGTCATTTTCTTTATGCATGTTACCAACAAATAACCTTTTTAAGTAGAGATAATCCCCACATGTCTAAAGCAAACTGTGAAGAGTTCAATTATTTTCCAATTTCTTTTTGTTGAAGGCATTTACATTCTGATGGGAACCGGGCTGATATCAATAGCAACAGAACAGCTAGTTAAAGAGAAATTTGTATGATACCTAGAATCTTTGACAGTGAAACCATACTCAATATACCCTATTGGCATGAAGCACACATGCAGAGACATCCGAAAGAGAGGAAAATGGCTGGCAGAGCTGGCTGCAACTGGGATTTTCGCTTTGAGAGTACATTGCCTTCATATATATATATATATGCATGTATGTATAATAATCGTATTTTATTTATTACAGGATTGCAGATCTTGATAAAAATTTGTGCCAGTGAACAAGGACTTTGAAAATAAAGCAATATGGCCGGGCGGTGGTGGCGCACGCCTTTAATCCCAGCACTCGGGAGGCAGAGCCAGGCGGATCTCTGTGAGTTCGAGGCCAGCCTGGGCTACCAAGTGAGTCCCAGGAAAGGCGCAAAGCTACACAGAGAAACCCTGTCTCGAAAAACCAAAAAAAAAAAAGAAAAAAAAGAAAAAAAAAAGAAAATAAAGCAATATCTTATGCATGAACACATGACTTGAGATTTTATTATCAAAGGAAATACAATGTAGTAAGAAAAATACTTAGAGAACTAGTGGGTATTTAACTAACTTCCCAAAGTAATAGCAAACGTTGCTGCTCCTCAATAATTCAACACATTTCACTGTTATAAATATTGCATTGGTCACTTTAAGTGTTTTGAAGATGTTACACTATTTTGTGGCAGTGAATACATGGTGCAATGCTGTTTTCCTTTTGCATATTAGTTTTTTTGGAGTTATAGTTTACCACCACAATTCTAACACTTCATTTTTTTGTCATTTAACTTTTACATCAGTAAAATATGCTTTTGAACACAAAATTTTTAAAAATCATACTTCATAAGACATATTTTCCTTGACCTAAGTTGTTTTCTTTCTATCTGGGAGTAACCCCACAGTTTTCAAGTACTCTTTTAAATAGTCAACTTCTGTGCCTCACTTTTCAGATAAATACATCAGACCCAGCAGCACATTTAATGATGGGAGGACATGCAGAGATGACCGGCCACACTAGTGGAAGCCCGTGAACTGTGGTCTGGTGGCTGTGAAGGCCCCATAGGACTGGACTGGGCCTTCTGGATATGGAAGACGGTTGTTTGGCTTGAACTGTTTGGGGGGCACCCAGGCAGGGGGATCGGGATCTGTCCCTGGTCTATGGGCAGGCTTCTGGGAATCCGGTGCCTGTGATGTTACACCTTGCACAGCCTTGGTGCACTGGAAAGGAGCTTGAAACTGCCTAGGCTCAGTGTGCTGGGCTCTGGGGACTCCCCATGGGAGACCTCGATTTGGGGGATGTGGGGATGCAGGATGGCTTGGGAAAGAGGACTGGGGGTTAGGAGAAGGGAGGAGTGGGGATCTGTGGATGGTATGTGGAGTGAGTAGAAAATTTCTTAATAAAGAAAAAAAAGAATCTTTGATTTTTATTGGTGCTTTAAAAATACATATGGTATAAGTATTTATATATATGATATAAATATAAAAAATATGTCATATGTTAAAATATTTATATATGATATATATCGTGATATATATGTATGTTAAAAATATGGAAGTTACAGAAAGCTATAATTGGCATGTTGATGCAAAATTATACTAGACTTAGGAATTCATTCAGAATTTTCTAAATTTTTCCTTTTTTAATAACATAAATTTATTACACTGTATTTTTAAATGTTTTATTTATTTTTATGTACATTGATGTTTTGCCTGCATGTATGTCTGTGTGAGGGTACCAGATCCCCTGGAACTGGAGTTACATACAGTTGTGAGCTGCCATGTGGGTGCTAGGAATTGAACCTGGGTCCTCTGGAATAGTAGCCAATGCTCTTAACCACCCACCCATCTTTCCAGCCCCTGTTACACTATAGTATATGACAATAAACAACATACCGAAAAATGAAGTATACTGACTATTGGAAATAAATCCAGCCAATAAAAATCATATTTAAATAAAATAAAAGTGTAAATTCTGATTCTATTAGGAATATAAAGCCATGAATATAGAAATCTTCCATAAATAGAAAAAGACAGAAATGTCTTCTAAGTAACTTTTTAGGAAACTTTCACATGTGGAACTTCACTCCCCAAGAGCTTGAGCAAGATGAGCCTTTTCAATGTATCTTTCAGGGTTATCAGGGACTTTCTATCCACACTTAGCTGCTTTTATTAAACTGAAAAAAATCTGTAGTTATTATTTTTTCAAATAATTTTTCAATACTTCTTTCCCTTGTTAAAATTACATTTGGCATTTCAAATGAACATACTTTTTCATGCTCCTTTGGTTTCTACTATACATTTTTTACATTTTCATGCTTTTATTTTAACATTCTTATAGTTGTTATTGGCCCATCAATTTTAATTAGTTTGTTCTGAAAGCTTTCTAAGAATTCATTTTTGGTAACTAGTACATAACTCACTGTAAAGCAGAGTATAGATAAATTAATATTAATATTTTGAATTTTTAATAAAATCATTTATTATATTTTATTGGGAACTGGAAAATACCACAGTATCAACTATTATCCACAGCATGCATTATGCAAAAAATGATATCATTGATTCTAGCTATATGGACCCAAATACTTAGTAGTAATTGATAAAACATTTCTTTCTTTCAAAGAATTGAATTTGTTGGTCTTACTGCAGAAACAAATGGACCACAATCATACAATCAAGTATTTTAAAAAAATGACATCTTAAATATCAACTCGGTTTATTACATTTACATATCTAAGCATGTACTAAACAAAATTAATGACTAATCAAATAAATTTGTCTTCTTCTGATGGAATAGATCAGATTGAATGACTGAAAACATTTAATTTATAAAATCTTAAGTTCTTTCTTAAAATTAAATGTATATTTTAGGGACCAGCTTGAATTCTCAACAACAGCAAACATCATCTTGTGTTCAGGTAATTGATAATGATGATTATTAAAAATGCCAATGACGAATACAAGGTCCTGCATCTGTATGTTCACTTTTGGCTTATTTTTCAGCAACTCAGTGGATCAAAGGAATGTCAGATAACTGGTAGGTATTACTTGCTTGAATATAAATGTACCCCCAATATAATTTTTATTCTTTTTTTAAATAAATCTGTATTATTTGTTTATCTTCCTTCTCTTTATTTCCATCCAAGCATGTTTTAAGAGTTGCTTAGAGACCTTTATCCTTACATCAATCTCTGTTTGTCTGTGGAGTCTCCAGGGATACTATCCCCAGGTGGTAAGCAGACATTCTGGGCACTCCAGTAGAATTTAAATTTGGTTTATTAGAGTGAAGAGGCCTCATGAAAAGTGAAAATAATGCAATGCTGTTTTAGTTACATTGCTTTTGTTCAAATAACTTAACATATGTAAAATAAGACTTATGAAATGAAGGAAAATAACGATCTTTTCTGAAGATATTTCTTAATGAAATTGGAATATCCTTTTAAAGGACACACTTGCAAGGATGTATGGAAAATGTAAATGATACCATTTAGCTTGAAAATAAGAAACTGAATGTGATTCATCCACATGTGATATGATTTCTGTTTTTATAACTAGTAATGTATAAGTATTTTAATTTAAAATGCAGAAAGAAAAATGTCTATATTATTTTCCAATATAACCAAATGAGCTTTTAAAACCTGAAAATTAAGGAATGACATAGAGAATGCCATTAGTAATTTTTTGCAAGTCACCTATAAATAGCAATTTTATTATCTATCTAGACTACTATGTAATAATTTGTAATACACAAAGACTAGACAGATACGGTATATATATTCAAGTTGTCTTATTTATAGTTATATATCACAAAGAACCTATATTTTTGGAGCTAACTTGATGACAAAATTTTGTTTAAATTTTTTTCAATTTAAGCAAATTATTTTATATCAGAAAATTGCATTACAAGAAATACAATGCAATTCTGACAACATCTAATTGATAAATTGGGAGTCTTAGAATAATTGAGTGATGTTAGAAAGATTAAATATATCATTGGATATTATATTTTAAACCCAATATAATGACATTAAAAAGCCATACATTAGTAATGTTTTATTCTCTGATTTGAAATATGACAAATTAATAGATGTTCAAACATGGCCATTACACATGGGGCAAAAAGTGCCAAGAGTAAACCATCAGCACAAGAGAAATAAGTGCTTAGCAGTTAAATTCTCTGGAGAATGGGCATTAAAAAACCAAACTTAAGAAAATCAGATAAACTTCTGTGAATCACAAAAGTTGAAAAAGAAGGCACATGAGAACAAGCATATGTTATAAATAAAATTGATCTCAGCCCTCTGTCAGATGTGGTGTTAGTGAAGATCTTTTCCCATTCTGTAGGCTGTTGTTTTGTCTTATTGACTGTGTCCTTTGCCTTACAGAAGCTTCTCAGTTTCAGGAGGTCCCGTTTATTAATTGTTGTTCTCAGTGTCTGTGATATTGGTGTTATATTTAGGAAGTAGTCTCCTGTGCCAATATGTTCAAGATTACTTCCTACTTTCAAACCCAAAGTGGGACACATGAATTGTCCTGAAAAGGGGAAATAAATGAGATCTCCATGAGTAAACTGGGGATGAATTGTTGGCAATGGAGGGTAGGGGATGGAGGATGAGAACATAGGGAGCTAGATAGTCAAGCTGGAACAAGAATGGATTGGGAAAGCAGATATCATGATAGAGGGAGACATCATGGGGATAGAAAGAAACCAGGAGCTAGGGAAGATCTCAGGAATCCCCAGGGATGACCCCAATTTGGACTACTAGAAATAGTGGGAGGGTGCCTGAACTGAACTGGCTTGCCCCAGAGATCAGATTGGTGAATACCCTGTCATCACAGAGCTTTTCTCCAGCGACTGATGGAAGCAGATGCAGAGATCCACAGCCAGGCACCAGGCAGAGCTCTAGGAGTCCAGTTGGGGAGAAAGAAGTGGAATTCTATGAGCAAGTACATCAAGATCATAATGGGGAAACCTGCAGAGACTACCAAACCAAATTAGTGGGAACTCATCAAAGTTGAATCAACTGCTGTGGAGCCCGCATGGGACTGGGCTGGGCCCTCTGCCTGGCAAGACAGTTGTGTAGCCTGATCTGCTTGGGGGACACCTTGGTGGTAGGATCAGAATCCATCCCTGGTGCATGAGCAAGATTTTGGAGCCCACTATCTATGATGGGACACCTCATGCATCCTTGAGGCAGGGGGAGGGAGTTGGAATTGCCTCTACTGGATATGCCTCCTCATGGGAGGCCTTGCCTTTTTGTATGGGAAAGTTGAGGGCAGGTTGGGAGGGGGAGTTTTTGAGGGAAGGGAAGAGGGAAGAGGAAGATCTTTGATTGGTGTGTAAAATGAATGGAAATATTTTCTTAATTAAAAAAAATAAAATTGAGCAACAAGGAGAGACGAAACAACAGTTTAAAAAAATAGACAACAACACACATACAAAACAATAACAAAAAAGACCCTAGTCTAGGTCTAGGTTCTAAAGATTTGATAACTTGATGATAGTCTATAGTAGGCCTTATACTTTTGCCTTTAGTGTCATCTGTAGATATAGATTCTTAAGCTTCATTTCTGTTCTATGTATTTTCTCAGATTCATCTGATAAACTTGGAATAATAATATTTGTTTTTATTATTCATCTTGTACTTTCAAATATTTAATGTTGGCAATTATGCTGGATAGTATTTTGTCAATTTGACACAGGCTAGTAATCTAAGGGGAGGGAACCTCAATTAAGAAAATGCGTCCAATTGTAGGAGGCAGAGAGGTCAAGGACACCATAAGAACATCTCCCACAGAATCAACTAAGCAGGGCTCATAGGCGCTCACAGAGACTGAAGTGATGATCAGGGAGCCTGACTGACCTAGGCCCAGCTGACAAACCTGACTATACTAGGTCTGACCTAGGTACTCTGTACATATGTTATGATTGTATAGCTTGGTATTCTTGTGGGATTCCATAACAGTAGTAGTGGGGGTGTTTCTGACTCTTTTTGCCTGTCCTTGGGACCCTTTTTTCTTCCTACTTTACAGGGTTTCTCCTTATAGCCTTGATATGAAGGTATTTGCTTAGTCTTATTGTAACTTGTTATGCTGTTTGTTTGATATCACTGGGAGGCCTGCTCTTTTCTGAAGGGGAATGGAGGAGTGGATCTGGGGGAGATGGGAGGTGGAGTGTACTGGAAGAAGTGGAGGGAGGGGAAACTATGGTTGGAACATAATATATGAGAGAATAAGTAAGTAAGTAAGTATATATAAAAGAAAATGCCTCCTTAAGACCAGGCTATAGACAAGTCTTTAGGGCTTAATTAGTGATTGATGGAGGACGGCCTAGCCCATTGTGGGTGGTGGCATCCCTTGGCTGCTGATCCTGGGTTTTATTAGAAAGCAGGCTGAAGAACCTGTGGTGGTATTGTGTTCCCCAAAATACTGTGCACCCTAATAAACTTATCTGGGGTCAAAGAACAGAACAGCCACTGGATATAGAGGCTAGAAAATGGTGGCACTCACGCCTTTAATCCTAGCATTCCAGAGGCAGAAATCCCTCTGGATCTCTGTGAGTTCAAGGCCACATTGGAAACAGCCAGGCATGGTGACACACACCTTTAATCCCAAGAAGTGAGTCTTTAATCCCAGGGAGTGATGGCAGATAGCAGAAAGGTATATAAGGCGTGAAGACCAGGAACTAGAAGCATTTGGCTGGTTAAACTTTTAGGCTTCTAGCAGCAGTTCAGCTGAGATTCATTCTGGATGAGGACTCAGAGGCATCCAGTCTGAGAAAACAGGATCATCTGAGGAACTGGCAAGGTGAGGAAGCTGTGGCTTGTTCTGCTTCTCTGATCTTTCAGCATTCATCCCAATGCCTGCTCCAGGTTTGATTTTATTAATAAGACCATTTAAGATTCCTGCTACAGGAACCCATGAGGTGTACCCAGTAAGCAGCCAAACACCTCCTTGGTCTCTGCATCAGCTCCTGTCTCTAGGTTGTTTTCTTGTTTGAGTTCCTGTCCTGACTTCCTTTAGTGATAGACTATGGGTATAGAAATGTAAGTCAAATAAATCCTGTAGGCAGACATTTCTCTCCCACCTGCCTGTTCCCAAATACCCAGCAGCTGCTTCTTGAATAATTGACTCTGAGGCTTAATATTTCTTATAAAAGCTTGGCTGGTAGCTCAGGTACTAACTAGCTCTTACACTTAAATTAACCCATAATTCTTACCTATGCTTAGCCTTGTGGCTTGGTACCTTTTCTCAGTGTGATATTCTCATTTGCTTCCTTTGCATTTGGCTGGCAACTCCTGACTTCACCTTTCCTCTTCCCAGAATTCTCCTAGTCTGGTCACCCCATATACACTTTCTGACTGGCTCCTGGCCAATCAGCATTTTATTAAACCAATCAAGTGACAACCCTTTACAGTCTACAAGAGCATTATCCCATAGCATTTCCCCCTTTTTGTCTAGTTAAGAAGGAAGATTTTTAACCTTAATACAATAAGACGAAGAATGTTATTAAGTAAGAATTATAGTAACAATTTCCAATCCATATGCATTTAACAAAATTAGAGAAAATACTTAATTATCTATCTTACCTTGATGAGTCTAAAGTTTTTTATCTAATTTATCTTTTATCATAACTAATGAAAACTATAATTATAGCTATCCAGTCTTCAGCTCCATCAAAAATCCCAGAAGGATATAATATTACCTGAGTAAACAGAAAGTGAATTGTAAGCAACTTCCAAATTTCTAGAAACGACAGAGACATCTGGTTGCCTGGACAGTTACCCAAAATTCCTCTGCAAAACTGGATTATCCATCTTCAGCCTATAGTCCTAGAGTGTCTGGCAGATTTCTCAGTGAAGCAGGAAATTTGAAGGACTGTCCCACCTATTTTGGCAAAATTTGTCAGTTGCTTTCTTCAGTGTCCTGCAGAAGGTCTATCAGATTCTTTCATGAAGCAGGAACCCAGAAGGACTGTCCCTTCTTGTTTTGGCAAGTTCAGCAGTCATTCTCCTGTGGGTCCTGTATTTTCAGTTTATATAGCATATTGTCAAGCAGTCCAGGAAAAAGAAGTTTCTTGTCCAAATGGCTAGCCTTGCCACATTGAAAGCGAACTCCATAAGGAGCTTCTTCAATGCCCATCACCCTCTTGAAGTAATTGATGCTGTCAGGAGCAGACGTTTCTCGATGTCGAGAAAAGTCTAAGTTCTTAAAACATTTTAAATTCCATATTCTGTAGGTCTCTGATATGTTTGAGTATTACCTATTTTCTTAAATATATCTCTGCATATCTAGAAAACCTAACTAATATCACTATAAGTTTGACTATTATAGATAACTATTAATTTGTATTTCTTAACATATAAGGCAATTTTAAATGAGCTGCATAAACGTCACACCTTAAACAAAAGTAGAAATATACATATAGTATTACAAAATTGACTTTAAATTTGTATCAATCAACCAAAATCCATACCAATGTGAAGTATGTAAGATTAATAAAGTTGTTTGTTGGATTAAACAAAATTCAATTATCTACCTTTTTTCATCATTTCTATATCATATCCCCCCTTTTTATTTAGAAAGAGATTGAATTTGTAATCAACCCTCTTTAAATAAAAACAAACATTTATAAAAATATTTTGGGAATTTAGGCATAGCTTTTCATAATACTTCCTGCTGATTGGGGTTGCTGGCAATCTTATGGGGATCCTGAGCAAATTTAGAATTATGGTCAAGTCTTGACTGTAGTAGTCTGTGAGGCTGCATCATCTCAACATCTGGCTGTTCTGGATATTGGATCATCTGGAGACCTCTTAGGGAGGTCTTCCTTGATGGAACCATATTAACCTAAAAGAAATTCACAGATTCTCATCTGCTGTGGACACAAAAGCAGAACCTCTTTTCTGAAGCAACATATCCTTAGCCCCAATTTTGAACACAAGATACCTTTAAGATACACACACACACACACACACACACACACACACACACACACACATACACACACACACACATATTGGTTTAACTTAGCAGCCCCTACAATCAAATGTCTCTCTGCATTTAAAAATCCCAAAGACAACACAGTAATATACAATATATGGACTCTCTGTGTTCTTTTCTTCTTTACCATGGCTCATTTTTTATTCTATTTTTTTAAGTAGTGATATTGGTTTTTATTTTTATTTTTTAATTAAGAAGTTTTTTATTCATTCTACATACCAACCACAGATCCCCCCTCCTGCTCCTCCCCAGCCATCCCCCCAACACACCCTCCTCTGAAAAGATATGGCCTCCCATAGCGAGTCGGCAAAGCTGAGCACATTCAGTTGAGGCAAGTCCATGCCCATCTTTCTGCACCACGGATGTGCAAGGTGTCCCATAATAAGCAATGGGCTCCAAAAAGCCAGTTCAGGCACCAAGGATAAATCCTATTCACACCCTCAGGGGCCCCTCACACAGACCAAGCTATACAACTGTCTCTCCCATGCAGAGGGCCTAGTTCAGTCCCATGCAGGCTCCACAGCTGTCAGTCCAATGTTCTTGCATTCCCATTAGCTTGGTTCATTTGTATCTGTAAGTTTCCCTATCATTGTCTTGATGCCCCTTGCTCATAAAATCCCTCTTCCTTTTCTTCTACTGGACTTCCAAAGCTCATACTATAATTGATGGAAACAGATGCAGGGATCCATGGCCAAGCACCAGGCCGAGCTCCAGAAGTCTATTTCTTTTTTTAAGGATTTTATCCTTTTTCTTTTTGCTCCCAAGCCTATGTATATTTTTAAACACAGAGTAACCCATTTAGAGTTTTTAAACTGTCAGACTGTGTAGTTAGAACCAAAATGGTACCCTGGCTGCTGGCTCTGGACTGTTCAGCTTTTCAACATGGCAGAGGTACAGTCAGAGCCAATTCTGGGAGCCATGCCTACAGCCCCAATGATGGGCAGCAGTGAGTCTATGCTGCCATCAAGCAGCTTGCCAACAAGCTGTCTACAAGCCCATTTAAGTGCTCAGTAGCAGGACCTCTGGAAAGAGCTATCAATGCCACCAACATGAACCAGGAAGCTGTCTCTTAAAGGAGCCACTCATCTGTTAGCCTCCAGCAACAGAACCTGTCTGAAAAAAATATGGCTACCAAGAAACTGCATTTTTTGTGGATCTAGAATCCTTTGTATACTTTTGTCAGGTTTTATGTAGAAATTCCAGGCCTATGTTGGAACGCCAGATGTAGGCAGAAGTTTCTTTTCCCTCTGCCTTTTCCCAAACACCCAGCAGCTGCTTCTTAAATAATTGAATTGAAGGCTTAATATCTTTTATAAATGCTTGGCTGGTAACTCAGGGTTATTACTAACTAGCTTTTACACTTAAATGAACCCATCTCAATCTATATTTTGCCATGTGGTTGTGGCATTACTGGTCTGCTGGCACTTGTAGCTTTGGCAGCTGGATGGTGTCTGCCTTGACTCCACTTTCCTTCTCCTTGTCTTTCTGCTTGGATTTCCCATCTGGCTTTTATCCTGCTTTACCATGAGACAAAAAAAAAAAAAAACAAAAAACAAAAAAACCTATTTATTTATAACCAATGGAAGCAACACATATTCACAGCATACAGAAAGACCGCCCCACAGCATTTTCCGTTTTCTGTCTAGCTAGTGACTTCTGATTCCACCCTTCCTCTTTCCAGATTTCTCCTGGTCGGGTTGCCCCACCTATATATGCTGCCTGGCTACTGGCCAATCGGTGTTTTATTAAACCGATTTGAGTAACAATTTTTACAGTGCACAAGAGCATTATCCCACCGGAAAACTCTTTCCTCCCAAACTTGCTTTTGATCATGGTGTTGCAAAGAGCAATAGTGACCCAAACAAAGATAAGTTTATAGAGATTTCCTTTCATAGTGTCAGCTGTTATAAATACTATAATATTCTTAATTTTTAATCAATTATTGTTATTCTCTGAATATGTGATTCTTATTGCGTGTATATAATTTAATTTTTTTGTTTTGCTATGGTCAAAAACAATATACGAGAATATTTTTTAATTAATAGAAATGAACTATTTAAAACCAAATTCAGTAATCCACTATTGAGATCTTTTCACTATTCCCTAGTTCCAACCTCATATACAAAGCAGGCAAAACTTTTTTCCATTATTTTCTTGTTTCCATGAACCTGAATCACAGACACACACCATTATTATATAGTTAATCAATTTTATAGATTTTATAAATTTAAAAATTATAAATATTATTTCCTTTCTGCTAAAACAAACATTGTTGACTCTGCTATTCTTTCCAATTGTAGTTTCTTATTGTCCTATTGTGATTATATTAAATTTTGGTTAAGTCAATGTTGAATGTTTATATTGTGTTTATTTATATATTATTCATAAATTAATATTTTAGTTTGCTATGCTTGCACTTCTTTATATATTTTTTCTAGTTTGTCTAGCTATTGCATTGTTTTAGAATTTTTTCAATTTTGTTTTATATGCTTGTAGTTTTACACATTGCTTACAATTGTGTTCTAGCATAGTTTTTCTTCAAGGTTAAGTTCTCGTTATGTTTACAAGGATGGCCATAACAAAATGCTCAACTGGTTGGCCTAAGAATAACAGAAATTTTTAACTTACCATTCTGGAGCCCACAGTCTGAAATCAGTGTTTCCAGAGCCCTGTCCTCTCTGTGTGGTGCGTCTTTTCTTGACATGCCCTTCTTTCTGGTGGCTTACATGTCACACTTAGTGCTACTCACTTTGCATCTGCAGGACTCCAATCTGTCTTTGGCACATGATGTTCTCCTCTCCCCATCATTCCTGTGTCCACATGTCGTTCTATATTTCTACTCTTCTTATTACACCTGATATATTGAATAAAGGGCACCATGGCAGAAAGGAAGGGAAGGGAAGAAAATAAAAGGGAAGCATGGAAAGAGAGAAGGAGAAAGGAATGGAAAAGAAATTTTAAAAAGAAAGGGATAGGAGGAAAGAAAAGGGGAAGGAGAGGATGAGAAAAAGAATAAAAGAAGGAAAGGGAAGAAATGAAATTTGGGAGAAATGAACCTGGGCATTCTCTGCTTTTAGTCAAGCTTCACTCCATCTCTGCTCTTCTGTTTTTTAGAGTAATACTGTTTTCTGGGCCATGGGGACACTGACCTTCAACTAGTGAAAGGATACTCCCTGTTCTAGAACTATACTTCCTTGAAGCTTTTCTAGATGGTATGTCTCAATAGAGATATGAAGCTTTTGGACCTGGACCAATTCTTTATCTTCCTCTGGTTAACTATCAGAAGATCTTGTCAGATGAAGGATTCTAGTAAATAAGAGACTTGCAGTAAAATGTGGCCCTCTGAGTATTTTGTTTTGTAACCAAAATGCAGCAGAAAAAAAAAAAAAACTGTGACAATCTAGAAAACAGATAAGCCCTGAAATGTCAGCTTCCATTTTACTTATTTGGCAAGCAGGGAAGATTCTGAAAATGTGCTTATGACTCTTGAAAACACTTGACTATTCTGATGGCAAAAGAGACTGTTGGCTGTAGATAACAGACTATGTCCACAGTGGAGAATGGAACTTCCAAGAAGGAAGTAAATACACTCATCTTTGTGTTCTGGATGAATTTCCCCCTGTTGGGGAAATTCCAGGTTCTTCCATCTCCACTGGCTCTTGTCTTTCCCAGCATGCCTCTGGAGCCTGTTCAGCCTCCTTCTCCTGCCCTACCCCTTATACATGCTGTTTTCTCTTATTGCTACTGGTGCTACTGTTGTTCTTCTGGTGACCATTCTCTGGTATATTCAGGAGCAGACTGCATGGATACACAGTTATTTCAGGTGATATGCTTTCAGTCAAGCTTCACTCCATCTCTGCTCTTCCGTTTTTTAGAGTAATACTGTTTTCTGGGCCATGGGGACACTGACCTTCAACTAGTGGAAGGATACCCCCTGTTCTAGAACTATACTTCCTTGAAGCTTTTCTAGATGGTATGTCTCAATAGAGATATGAATCTTTTGGACCTGGACCAATTCTTTATCTTCCTCTGGTTAACCATCAGAAGATCCTGTCATATCTGGATAAGATCATATTCCTTCACCTAAGGCCATATCAAGGAAATTTAGACATAGCAGGAAAAAAATATTTGATTCAAGAATTTCCCAGGCTATTCTCATCTTCACAAAATAAATGTCTCCTTGAACTTGTGTGTTTATGTCTTATGTTTTGTCTCCTCTTTTTTTAATCCCTCATCCCAATTCATCTATGATATTTCTTTAATTTTTTCATTTTTACAGAACTATTCAATGTCTTTCTTATTTTCTCTGTGTCTTTCCTCTTGCCATTGAAGATCTGGTCTTCCCAGTTTTTGTTGTTCCTGTCCAAAAGGCAGCTGATTTGCCAGGGGAGAAAGACCAGGCCTGAGACAAGTCTAGTTTCAAAACAGCTACATTATTTTTTTTTTAATTTTATTTCCTGAAAAATATTTTTTATGTTATACCATAATTACTTCATTTCTCCATTCCCTTTCCTCCCTCCAAACCCTCCCATATATGACTCCTTGCTCTTGTTTGTGTTTGTGGCCTCTTTTTTAATAGTTGCATTCTTATCATCCATCTTTTTAAAAATATACTTATCATGAGGCCCCAGTTATTTATTACCATACCAACAAGAGTCTGATTGAGCCAATCCAACTTTCTTATTATTGTCTCCAAAGCCTTGATATTTCCACATCATGTTGCATCACACCCAGGACACTCCCTTGACACAGATACATCTGGAGGGTCTCAGCTTTCTGTTCCATACAATAAGTGTGCTCAGCCTTCTATAGCTTCCTTGGTTGTAGAGAGTCTGTAGGTTCAAGGTTTTCCTCAGGTTCACATTTCCATTCCCTCCAATTTTGCTGTTGTGTGACACTATGCCTGAGGAGACATGAAGAAACATCTCAAAACCAGAGAACTGAGTCCAGACCAGAGTGCTGATACCACCAAGTCCAACTTGGTGAACAAATACGTTTTATTGGAGCTACTTACAGGTATATGGGTGAGCAGTTATGTACAGACATCTGCATCACCAAATCTCATCCCACATGTGTGAAAGATCACATAAACTGAAAACTTTGAACATGCTAAACAGCCCACAGGCAGGTGAACAAGTTGGAGACTATCCTTTCTAGGTGGCTCTGTGGGTTGGAGCCTCTCCTATGCAGCTCTTTGCTCTTTGTTTCTCCTAGGATATTTTGTCTGAGCATCTCCTAAGATGTTAATTATGTCTGAATGGGCCTCTTAACACTTTTTACTGCTTATATATTATTGTGAGAGGGTCCCTTAACACTCTTTACTGCTTATATATTGTTAGGGAAGGGCCTCTTAACATTCTTTACTGCTTATATATTATTGGGGGCGGGGGGTAGCTAGTGAATCAGCTCTCTTCCTGGGACTTTCTGATGCTATTTTGAGTTCTTTACTTTTTACGTAAAGGAGCTTGCCTGCAGGATGGAGTTTTTCACCTCTCCTTAAATCATCTTGCTGTTTCACCTTCTTGTAAATATCTTGGCTTAAAATATCCTGTTGTGTCACCTCCCTTTTGTGTCTTATGTCTTAGAGTGTTTCTTTTCAAGATGGAAGTTTTAACCTTGGGGGAAATGGATATACAACACAGAGAGATGTTTCTTCTTGATGCAGATGGGAAAGATTTGGAGAAAATCAATAGAAAACATAAAGAAGCCATTTCAAGAGCATATCACATCAATGATTTGGTCCCAGTAGGAACTCATAGATTCTTTTATCCCATAAGCATATTTTGTATCTCATTCTATTATTTCCTGTATGGCCCTGTTAAATTACTTTGTAAAAAGCCAAATCTCTGTTTTATCCAATTTTATCTGTACCCTGTAGCAGAAAGATTGGTTCAAAATGTATGTGTTTATTTAAACCACACATAACATTCAGTAATTCCTGTAGCTGGAAGTCTCTCAGTTCCTGCCTGGCCTTGCAGTCAGGACGAATCTCTTCCATCCACATCCTGAAGCTACTTGGTCCCAAGCAAACACACAGAGGCTTATGTTAATTATAAACTGCATGGCTGGTGGGTCAAGCTTCTTGCTAGCTAGCTCTTATAACTTAATTCAACCCATTTCTATTATCTATGTATCACCACGTGCTCCATGGCTTTACCTGCATCTCATTACATGTTGTTCCTTGGATGGCAGTGGTTTGGCGTCTCCCCTTACTCTCCTTTCTCCATTCACTGTCTCTCTTGGATTTTCCCACCTATCTCCATCCTTCCCTGCCAGAGGCCAATGTAGCTTTATTTACTAGCCAATGGGAGTAACACATATTCACAGCACACAGAAAGACATCCCACAGCACTTCCCTTTTTCTGTCTAATCAAAAAGGAAGGTTTTAACTTTAACATAGTAAAATTAAATATAATACAACAGTGATCAAGCAATAATTACAGTTATAATATCTAGTCTATTTGTATTTGGCAGATTTAAAGAAAATATTCTATAATCTATCCTATATTTATGAGTCTAAAGTTTCATATCTAATTTAACCTTTGTCATAACCATTGAAAATTATAACTATCTAGTCTTCAACTCCATCAAATACCCCAGAAGAATATAATATTGCTTGAGTAAACAGGAAGTGTATTGCAAACAACTTCTATAATTCTAGAAATGACAGAGACAGCTAGCCAACTCTGGGAAGCAGTAGGTCTATACCTTAAACAATAAGCATGTAGCCCAGAAACCTTTTTTCTTAATTTCTGTACTAGCAAAAGCTAAATCCACCATGCAGTGCACCGCACAGCTTGGAGACACTTCTCCGTACTACAGGGGGAATTTGCCATGCTATAGCTCAAGTCTGCATGCTGCAACATCTCTGTACCATGGCTTGCCTGAGTGACACAACTAGGAAGTTTCTCTTGGCTCTATTTTAGAACCCTTTTTAAAAGATTTCTCAGGTTTTGGGTGGAAATTCTTACTACTATGTTGGGCACCAAATGTAGCTGGAAGTTTCTCTGCTCCTACCCAGTCTGGCAGTCTGACAAATCCCTCCCATCCACATTCCACAGCCACTTGGTCCCAAGTAAGCACACAGGCTTATATTACAAACTGTATGACCTATGAGTCAGGCTTCTTGCTACCTAGCTCTTATAACTTAACTCAACTCATTTCTATTAATCTATATGCTGCCACATGGCCATGGCATTTCCAGTCTGTGGTTATCTTGTTGTTCCTTGGGTGGTAGGTTGGCATCTCCCCTTACTCTCTTTTCTCCTTTCATTATCTCTCTTGGATTTTCCCACCTGGTTCCATCCTGCCAAAGGCCAATGCAGCTTTATTTATTAGCCAATGGGTGTAACACATATTCACAGCACACAGAAAGAGATCCCACAGCAGATTCCTTATGACATGGAGGATAACACTTATGTCATTTCTATGCTTTATCACTAAAGTGACTGTAAGTATTACATTGTTCAGGGCATTCCCATATTCTCTCTATTGCCTTCATGGAATATTGTTTCTAGCATTTCTCCTGCTTACAGGGTATATAATTTATGTAGTCAGTAGTTTTCCTGTGTCCTACCTGGCCCATAGTCAGGACAAATCTCTCTCATCCACTGGTCCTACAGCCACTCAGACCCAAGTAAACACACAGAAGCTTACATTATTTTTTAACTATGGCAATGACAGGCTTCTTGCTTGCTAGCTCTCACATCTTAAATTAACCCATTTCTATAAATCTATACTTTGCCATGCAGCTTTTGACTTACCTGTACTTTTACATCTTGCTTCTCCTGGCGGCAGCTAGCAGCATCTCCTCTGCTCTCTTTTTCTTCCTTCCTCTCTCTCTTTAGAATGTCCCACCTAACCTTATTCTGCCTCATCATTGGCCAAACAGCTTTATTTATCAACCAATCAGACCAACACATATTCACAGCATACAGAACGATATCATACACTATTTTTCCCTTTTCTTTCTACTCAAAAGGAAAGTTTAACTTCAACATAGTAAAATTACATATAGCAAAACAGTTATCAAGCAAGAATTACAGTTATAATAGCTAGTCTATTTGTATTTGGCAAAATTAAAGAAGATATTCTGTCTACTTTATATTTGTGACTCTGAGGTTTCATATCCACCTTATCTCTTATCATAAACAAGAAAAACCATAATCTGTGTTTCTTAATTATCCATTACAATTTAAATGAGTTACACAAACATAATACCTTAAACAAGAGTAGAAATATATATATATATACATATATATAGTATAACAAAATTAACTTTGAATTTGTATCAATAAGCTAAAATCTATACCAATGTAAAAGATTTTAAAGAAGTTGCTCTTTAAAAGTAGGTTCAACAATTCATTCTTGTATCCTATCATCTATATTCCATATTTCCGTATCATATCCCCCTTTCTTCTTTTAGAAAGATATTGACTATGACCAATAACAATTTGTAACCAACAATCTAAACAAAGAGAAATATCCATAATCCATTTTTTGGGAATGTGGGCATAGTTTTTAGTTTTCTAGGCTGCTTCCTGCTGATAAAGGGTGTTGTATTCTTATGGGGATCATGAGAAAATTAAGAATTATGGTCAAGTCCTGACTGGAATAGTCTGTGATATTGTATTTTTTGAGCCAGTTTCCTTGAAGCTGTTTGAATGTTGGATCATTTGGGCCTCTCAGGGGTTTTTCCTTGATCAAACTGTATTAGATTGGAAGCAGTCCATTGGTTCTCATCTTCTGTAGAAACAAAAGCAGAGCCTCTTTTCCAAAACATGTCCTTAGACATAAATTTTGAAATCAAGATACCTTTAAAATATACATATTAATTTAACTCAGCAGGTTTTACAATCAAATGTCTCTCTGCAGTTTAAAACCCCCCCAAAAAAAACAATATAATCTAGACTCTCTGTGATATCCTGTCGCGTCCGCCTCGACCAGCAAAGATGACGCAACGCCAGACTCTTCTCTAAGCAGTTTATTCAGGAACCTTGAACAATCTTCTGACCCCGGGGATAATCTTTTCTTCTTCTCTCTCTCTCTCTCACTCTCACTCTCTCACTCTCCTCTCTCACTCTCACAGTCACCCTCACAATCACCCTCACAATCACTCTCACAATCACTCTCACAATCACTCCACTGGGAAAGTCAGCCCACGCCCTTTATAGCCACTGGGCAAATCAACCCCGTGGTGCCACGTGGACAATGCCGCTAGGGTCAGACACGTGCAAGCAAGCCAGATTAGGTCCAGGTGTGCAGAAGCAAGCCAGATCCTAGCCTTAGCCAAATAAGGAGCATCTGCCATCGGGAAGGCAGAAGCCAGACGCTGCGCCATCTTTGAGGCACAGCCGTGCACGGCTCTCTACAATATCCATCTTTATGTGGCTTATTTTTTTATATTACCTTTATTTGGTCTTTAAAGACTTCATTTTTTAAAAACTTTCTATTTCTTTATATAACTGTCTATATTCCTTTTCTTTTCTCTTCCAAGCCTATGTATATTTTTACACACATTGTAAACCATTTAGAGGTTTATTTTATCTGAATCTGTTTTATTGTGAATCTATTGCTTTAAATTGCAGCATTACTAGGACTAAAATAGCAGCTTTGGCTGCTGGCTCCACCCATCTCAGCTTTCCACCATGGCAGAAAACTATGTTTACCACTAGCTTTGGGGGAACCATGCTCACTGTTGGACTCTGAGACACAGTGGGTCTTCCATCCAGCAGTGTGTAACCCAAAAAACTTTTTTTTTCCTGTACTGGCAAAAGCTAATCTGCCACGTAGTGTGTTGTGTGGCTTGAAGAGGCCACTGTGTACTGCAGTGGGAATCTGACATGCTGCCCTCAAGCCTGAATGCTGCAGAGTATCGCAACACATGTAATACATGAAGCAGGAACCTATTTTTGGCTCTGTTTAGAATCACTTAAGTATTTTCAGGTTTTAGGTGTAAACTCAAGCCAACCCATTGGGTGCCATTTGTAGTTAGAAGTTTTCCCATATCCTGCCTGGCCCACAGTCAGGACAAACCTCTCTCACCTGCTGGTCCTGCAGCCACTCAGACCCAAATAAACACACAGAGGCTTATATTATTTTATAACTATGGCCATGGCAATCTTCTCGCTATCTAGCTCTTACATCTTAAATTAACCCATTTCTATAAATCTATACTTTGCCATGTGGCTTGTGGCTTACTGGTACTTTTACATCTTGCTTCTCCTGGCAGCAGCTAGCAGCATCTCCTCTGCTCTCTTTTTCTTCCTTCCTCGCTCTCTTTAGAATGCCCCACCTAACCTTATTCTGCCTTATCATTGGCCAAACAGCTTTACTTATCAACCAATGAGACCAACACGTATACACAGCATACAGAACGACATCATCCATCAAATTTGGACAATAGATTTTACATTCCCTCTGTTTAGCCCTTCATGTCCTGTATCATGATATCTTATACCTCTTCCTGAGTGTCATTCTTCTCATTCTGAGTTCTAACTTTCTGAGCAACTATGCTTTGGTGTGTGTTATACTCCTTTCTCACAACAATCAATAGAAAAAGTGTTCAGTGTCTTGAGCTGGTATTCCTTATTCTTCTGATCATAAGTCAACTAGCAAAGTTCCTAATTAAATGGTCTCTGACCATCTAAAATGTTCATATCCAAAATATATATGATGTGCCTTTCCTATCTGTGTGACTCACTACCATAAAAATGTAAATATTTTATCACTCTGATGAATATTTCTCTAACAGAGACTTACTAGTATAGAGCATAGTGACAATACTGAATAAGTACAATTCATTAATTTCAATCCTTGTCAAATGGCAAGCAAAATAGATGATCCATGATTATGATAACTTCACAAAAATCACTGAAATTCTTGTATGATTTTTCTTTTCATCTGTAATGTCAAAATATCATTCTTGGAGAAAACAAGTACCAGTTTGAAGTAGATCTTTAGCTGTCCAGTTCAAGGTTCTGATATGTTCTTCTACCATTCAAAAAAACTATTTTGTGACACATTCTTCTATTAGAATCTTTAAATATCATGTCCCATTGCTATATTCAGCTGGGGTTTCTTCCTATTTCACTAAGAAAGGATTTGCACAAGCTTCTCCAGTAGATTATCAAATGTCCTGTCATTGTGATCTTATAATTTTTTTCTTCTTATTAATAACAGGTATTTCTATGTACCTATAAAAATATATTCATGTATCATTTTATTAGACCATAGCTTTTCTCATTAACCAAAAGACAATTCTCCTTTCTACATCATCATTTTCCCTTTCTATATTTTAGTAATTCACTAGGAATTCAGCGTTAGTTAGTTAGTCATCTAAGAAAAAATATCTTTTAAAAGCTCTCATTTGCCTCTATCAGTTGTCACATTATTATCCTCTACTTTATTTTATTTTTATTTTTTTTATTTTTTATTTTTTTATTTTTTATTTTTATTTTATTTATTTATTTATTTTTTGGTTTTTTGAGACAGGGTTTCTCTGTGTAGCTTTGCGCCTTTCCTGGAACTCACTTGGTAGCCCAGGCTGGCCTCGAACTCACAAAGATCCACCTGCCTCTGCCTCCCGAGTGCTGGGATTAAAGGCGTGCACCACCACCGCCTGGCACTATCCTCTACTTTAAATATAAAAAGTTCTTTAAAATGTCACATATGTGTTCCTCCTTTCATACTATTTAATCTACCCTTATAATATACTGCTCTGGAAAATAAACTTCTCAAAATCACTGATGATTTTTCACATTGTGAATTCAGTAAAAATTCTCATTTTCATCTTGTTGGACTCAGCAAGAGATGCTGAAAGATACAGTCAACATGGCCTTCAGGAAATTTCACATTTAAGTGCTTTTCCTTTGACATTCTGGGTAGCCTTTTTCTTTCTTCTTTGCTTGATTTCCAAGACCTCTTTGTAGCTCAGACTACAGTCTTCCTATTATCTGTTTCTTTACTAAGCCTCTTAGCAATTTCCTTTCAACACATGATCTCTGATTACCATTTGTCTTTAAATGACCTTACAACTTATATCTCCATAAAGATGCTCTCACATGAACTTTAGCCTCTCATATCCAAAAGCACTCACTACATCTACTGTGTATTTAATAGCCTTCTCAAAATTTACATACATAAATGAAACTCCCTAAGTATGCCCTCCATGCATTATGTTTCTCAATAATTGTCAAAAAGTCTTTCAATACGCTTATGCTGAAAACATCATTTCACTCATGTTTACTTGTCTTTCATAAATATTCTACTTATGAGCCTTATTGATCTAACTGTCAAATAAATTCAAAGTCTAAACACCTCATCTAATTTCTACTGTGGCTCTATTGTATGAACCATTATCAGTTCTCAATAGGAATTTACACTTGTTTCTTACCTAGAAATTTTATTTCAACCACATAATGTCTCAACATACTCTATACAGACTTTAGGGTGGTTCTTGGAAATTATGTTACTTTTCTCTTTAAAATCACTGTACCATCTTGGGGTGACTTGAATGAGAATGAGTGCCATAGGCTCACGTATTTGAATATTTTATCCCCAGTTGGTAGAACTATTTGGGGAGGATCAGAAGGTATAGAGTAGTTAGAAAACTTGTGTCACTAGGGACAGGCTTTGAAGTTTCAATAGCCCATGCCATTCCCAGTTATCTCTGTCTTCCTCCCTCTCTTGTTCACTCTTATGATTACAATGTAAGCCCTCAGCTATTGTTCCAGCACCATGCCTGTACACCTGTATGCTGTACTCTTCAAAATGATACTTACGGACTCACTGTCTGGAGTTATAATCACAATGAACTTTTTCTTCTTCACCTTGCTCATGGTGTTTTGTCATAGCAATATATATGTAACTAAGCCATTTCAACTCAAAAGAGAAGCTAAAGTCTTTGTAATGCCTTGCAAGATTGTATATAACTTATTGATCCTTCTGTTCTGTTTTGATTCTCTGTTTTTGTGATAAAACAATGGCCAAAAACAACTTGAGGAGAAAAGGGTTTGGTTTAGCTCAGCTCTTGGTAGTCTGTGCTTGAGGTTCCTATTGTGATATATTGTGTACCCCAATAAAGCTTGCCTGGGGATCAGAGAACAGAGCCAGCCACTAAATTAGACATAGGGGTCAGGCAGTGATGACACACACCTTTAATCCAATCACTTGGGAGGCAGAGATTTATCTGGATCTCTGTGAGTTCAAGGCCACCCTGGGCTCCATGAGAGAAACAGAACCAGGCAGTGGTAACACACGCCTTTAATCCCAAGAAGTAATATGCAGGACACAGAAAGGTATATTAGGTGTGAGGAAACAGGGACTTGCTCTCTTGAGGCTGAGGATTTTGTAGAGGTAAGCTAGTGGCTGGCTGTTCTGCTTCTCTGATCTTTCAGCTTTCACCCCAATACCTGGCTCTGGGTTTTGTATTATAAGACCTTTTAAGATTCGTGTTTCAGGTACCAAGGACAGAATCTCAAGGCAAGAGCCTGGTTCCTGAGCAGTGACTGTAGAGGAAAGCTGCTTACTGACTACTTTGCTTGAGGCTTATATTCAGTTACTTTTCTTATACCTCCTAGGATATTTTGCCTAGTGGTGGTACTGGAACCATAGTGAGCTTGGCCCTCCAATGTAAATAATTCATTTAAAAATGCCCAAATAAATATCCCATTGGGCCAATATCATAAAGCCCTTTTCTCAATTAAGGGTCCCTTCTGCCACATGACTCTAGTTTATGTCAAGTTAGCAGAAATTAGCTAGCAACTTCCTTTGGGGAAACTAATTATGTCAATCTTTTCTTCCTCAATATGCCATAAACTAACTGGTCTACAGTTACAGGTGAAGACTCTAATATACTCACAATCTCTGCTTTTTTTTAGTTATTATTATTTTCACTTGATTATATCATTTGTCCCATATCATATTCACATCTCTCCTCAAATATCAGCTTATTAAGCTAAAGTGTCAAATAGCCTTCAAAATTGGACAGCCTCAGTCTTTTTCTATTGTTTTATGTTTCATCAAAAGCATCCCTACAATTTGCTCTCTGTAATTTAAAATCATACACTTATGGTTTCTCTTCCATTATGAAATTAAGATTCTTTTATGACTTTCATTTTAAATTTTTACAAATATATCTCTCCAATTCAGAAAAGTCCTTGGCATATAAAACTCAACATACTTCCCAAATTTGAGAAATGTAAATAATTATTCTACTGTAGAGGCTTAGCTATAACCTCGATAAGACTAATATAGTGGATCCCAGATCATTTTCTTTGGTTATTATTGATGTTTTTTTTTTCTGACAGTAGACATTAATTTTTAACTTAGACAAATGGAAAAGTGATACACTTGATTGTTGAAGGCATAAGAAAGTTTATGTTACTTGATCACCACTTACAGGCAAAGGAGATAGCACTGAGAAAACCTGCATTGTAGATCTCAAAGGACAAATGTTGATTATAATCATTATATGTGAAAAATTACCTGCTTGCATTATGGTCATAGAATGGAAATTTTGTGTCATATTGTGTATTATTCTCAGTCCTAGTGTGTGATGAAGAAGAAACCATTTATTGAATATGATATGGGTGCTGAGGTTCTGACTGACACCAATAAATTAGTATGTCAGAACTCATGGTATATCAAAGATAACTGGGTTAATAAGAACTAACTGTAAGCTTCTTAAAACACTGGTTCAAAGCTGTGGGCAGAATTATAGGTGTGAAATCATTGTGTTCATTATATTAGAATTTAATGTACTTGGTGAGGAGAGGTAGGCACGAAGTCCTGCCCTAGTTGAGGAACTGTTGGCAGTTGATAGATACTGGGAGAGGGAGAGTCAGTTTTCTCTCAATATGTAGCCCCTGGTACATTGGCACCTCTCCAGTAGAAGGCCTCATATCCAAGGATATTTGGGCAGGAAAAATTGTTCTTGATTGGTTGTGAGACATGTTAGGGGTGACAATATGGTCAAAACATAATGTCTTTGTTGGGTGGGTGTTCCTTTCCTTTGATTCTATTACCCTGTATGTCTCTTAGGAGAGTGTCATAGGTGCTTCTGAAATCCTGCTTCTTTTCTTCTGTTTGTCTGTTTGTTTTGTTCTATCCCAATTTGTCTGTCTTTATTTCATTTTTTAAAACATTTATTCTTTAGATGTCTGTTTGTTTTCTAAGGAGAGACAGTCAGAATATGGACTTGGATAGGAGAGGAGGTGGTGAGGACCTCAGCAGAGTTGATGGATGGGGAAAATAATAAGAACATATTGTATGAAGAAAGAAAGAAAATATATTTTCAATAAAAATTAGAGAGAGAAAGGAGGAAAGAAAGAAAGAAAGAAAGAAAGAAAGAAAGAAAGAAAGAAAGAAAAAGAATGAAAGAAAGAACGAAAAAATAAGCCAGGGTCAGAGAGAGTATTTTAAGTTATGGATATGAGACTGAAAACTACAGTCCAATTCTTAATAGATACTTTCCAGAGATTAATTTTGTGACTGAATATAGGAGATTTTGTATTATACTAAACAGACCCACTGTAAGCTTTATTATTTATAAACTTAAAAAAAAACCTGAAAAGTCCATGGTCCATGGTGCTGCTGCAGACCATGTCTGGATCTCTGTTCCTATTGCAGCCATGGTTAGTGTTATTGTCTCTGATCTGTGTAATCACTGAAAGTCACGTGGATGTCTGTGGTCTGCACAATCTGAAGCCATGTTGATGTGAGTGACCCACACAGCCACCTGAGGCCATGTCTGGGTCCTTGGTCCTACTGCAGGAGGTAACTTGTTGGTATCCATTGGCCATGCTACAACCAAGGGCTATAGTGGTGTCCATGCCCCAGGCTATGGCAGAGGGCCATGTAGATGTCTGTGGTCTGCACTGTCACCAGAGACCATTCCGAGGTCCATGGCACATACTGATGCCTGAGATCATGTGGATGCCCCTGGTCTATGCTGTTGTCAAAAACCATGTGGAAGTCCATGATCTGTGCTCCCACTGATGGTAAACAGCAAGGACACTACTTGGTAGTGGTGTCAAGAACTGCAGACTCATGGTTGAGAATAAGGGACATAGAAGGCTTATGTGACAACACCCACCCCTATCCCCCCAAAAAATAACAGCCTAGACAGGAAACTATCAAAGAATCTCTTAAAAATTGTGGTACGTTTTCTGAAGTGTAGCTCTCCACAACAGAGGGCTTCCGGCAGGGGTGCAGGTGAGGAAGTTCTCAGTTTTCTTTAGAGGCTGACTACTGGGAATCTGACCATGCTCCAGTGAGTATATGAGCAACATGAATTAGACTTGTGATTTTTTTGTTTGTTTTTCTTCTTCTTTTTGTGTTTTTTTTAGGGTGTGAAAGTCACAAGGGTGTGGGACATTCCCAGAAAGAATGGGAAGTGAGTGTGAGCGGGGTACATGATCTGAAATCCCCAAATAATCAATAAAAATACTGTGTTGGAAAAAATGAAATTACCAAACAACTAATATATTAACTAAGTTTATTCGTTTACTGCAAAAACACAAGCCTGAAGGTGCATGGTTGGCAAGAGAAGTCTGTAACTATTTGATTTGGAGAATTCACAATGCCTCTACAATAGTTTGAAGCATATCTTGGCTTCATAAATAAATAGCTTTGTCATGAATGGAATGTAAGCTATCCATAGAACTTTAAGCTTAGCATATACAAAGGTGTGCATCAATAGATGATTTAGGCAGAGTACTGTATTTTAAAAATGGTGGGTTGGAGGCCAGTGAGGGAGAAACATGTCATGCAGACAGAACTCACTACGTAGAGAGCTTTATTAGTGGGGAAGGAAGGAGAGAGGAGAGGGAAAGGGGGTGCAGAGCGGCCTCATGGGGAGAGAGAGAGAGAGAGAGAGAGAGAGAGAGAGAGAGAGAGAGAGAGAGAGAGAGAGAGAGAGAGAGGGAGAGAGAGGGGGAGGGGGAGGGGAGAGAGAAGGAGGGGACTGAAAAGAGAAGAAGAGATAGGAAATGGGGAAGAGGAGAGTTGCAGACACAACCTCAACCTCATGGGAAGAGAAGAGGAAGAGAGAAAGTGGAAGGGGCTCCTTCTTTTATGAGAGCATGCAACACATGCACAGAGAGACCACACAGCAATGTGCACATGACGCTGTCAGGACCCTGAGGAGGCCAAAGTACCACCTGCTCACTGTGATCAGGGATGACACACCCTATCAGGTCTCCAAGGGGGGCGAGTCTGAATGCTAACACAGAGGTTTACATTTTTATTTTGTATGTAATTATTTTAGACTTTACTAAAATATATGAGTTCTGTAGGGCATTTATATTCCTAGAATTTTGAGGGGGGAAAAAAAAGCAAATTGGAATGCATGTAGGTGATCCCACCATAGCCTAATGACAATCATGTCTTACATAATGCAGTTAGCTCTTGTTAAATTTGGAGAGGGAATCATTTTTAAAACATAATATGTTAAAAATAGATTAAAAAAGCAAGAAGACAGAGAAGAAAATGGATGCAGAAAGGCTGGTTAAGAGGCTACTTCATTTGTACAATTTAGAGATAAGAAGTACTAATGAGAATGTTGAATTAATACATATGTGTGATGGAAAAGAGCTTTGACAGACACTAAAGCAAAATTGGATCTGGTATTAAAGGTTGAGCTAGGCATGGTATAAGAAGAGGAGCATGAGTGTTCTCCAATAAAACTTTACTTACAAAAATCAGAACACATTGACTTTGAGTTATCATGAATGAATTGTTTACCTGTAAGTCAAGATCTTGAACTTAAATGGCAGTTTAGTAAAGATGATTTCGTAAATCATAGAGAAACATGAAAGGGAGTAGAAAAAAACTTAATTTAGGGTTGTGTCAGGAAACCAGATGAAAGAGATTTATGTGATTAATTAATTAAAAGCAATACCTTATTAATTGAAAAAATCCATTAGCTATTGAAATCTTGTTGGTGTTTTTGAAGATACAGAAAGCTAAGAGTTTACTTGAAGAAAGGATGGAGAGATGGGAAATGAACACTATTCATAAACCTAATTCTGTTCTAAAAATTGGGTGTGAACATAAAGACTGAAATGAAATGTACATTAAAGGAGAGAGTTTTATGGCAAAAAAGTATAAGGTAGATATAGTATGGGCAATCTGACATCTTTATTCACATCAAGATTGGATTCAGTCATATGTTTTTGCTGCCTCTTTCCAACTCCTTACATCATTTTACTCTCTGTAGTCTAAGCCACAGCCTTTGGGAATGGAAGGTACAGAACACACAGATTACATTGTCAAACTTTGACAAAGCTCTCTTCCCCAAGCCTCACTAGCCTTTATGATCTCAGACTGCATTTAGAGATTTCTTTAGGATTTTATAGAGTGGGGAATTTATTTCACAGACAGTGTGAGGGGCCAATGACAAGAATGCATAAAAAATTGGATGAATGTTATCAAGTCTTAAAGTTTTATGCCTATTTCATCGTTAGCTGTCAGATCTTGTGACTCAGAAATCTAGTTAAAGTTGGTTTAATCTCTGAAGATCTCAGCTGCTTCTGTAATTTCTGATGAATAGCCCGTGGTTACCCTGCCTGCACTGCTCTGTCTCTCCTCTGCTCTCCATCAACCTGGAAGGAATAAACAGCTGCTTCATCATTTGCCACAAAAGATTCCTTGCACCAATAACTTTCGGATTGTAGTAGTTTTCTGCAAATAACTGCTTTCCATGACCTCCTTCTGTTCAGCTTTTACGACTTTTAATTGTCTCAGGATATATTCCCTGGTTCTCTGGCTGAACAAGCCAGCTTTTCCAACCATTTCAGCATAAACTTTGAGAAAATTTCCCACAAATATTCTCCCTGAGAAGTAGAGACAGTATACAAACTACCACCAGTCTGACACTTTGTCTAGTCAAACCAAGGCCTGAGCACAAGAGGTATGCTATGCTTGCTTCTCTCCAGAATTCCACCTTATTTAAAAGGCAGTCCAAATTCTTACTTAAATTTATTTTTCAATTAAAACTGTACATTTAAGATATAAGTGCAGAAGTGCCAGACAGCTTGAATTTTCTTCTCTCTTTTACAGGCTGAGTCATTTAAGGAATTACTGTAATAGGCGAATTTGTTTAAAACAATTTCCTATTGTAGATTTGGTAAAGTGTTACCCTTCTCCCACTACTTGCACCACACTTTAACTTCGTCGAGTGGTAACAGGCATGTAACATGTCACTAGATACTTAGACTATGAACTGTAACTTTACCATAGCTTTAGAGACTAATGACTATTTAGAATAAAACAGTAGACCTCTGTCTTAGGCAAATTTGTACTATGGAACCCAAACTCAAAACAGTTTGCTCATGTATGAGGGAAAGCCACTTTGTGACCCTTTGATAACGCTGCAGAAATGTTAACTGTAAAATGGTTCTGTCATACATTTCTGTAGGACAATAGGTATTTGTTGCTAGTCTTTTATATATGATGGATACAAGAGAGCTACGCCACTCCAGTTTAGACTACTAATGGTTTCAGTGCCAGAATCTGAATTAAAAGAGTGAACAAATTATATAGCATTAGCAACAGCAGTGAATGTTTTTTTATTTATTTATTTTTTGTTTTTTTGAATGTTTTTTATTAAGAATTTTTTTCTTCATTTTTACATACCAATCACAGGTTCCCCTCTTCCCTCCTCCTGCTCCTAAGAAGGGGGTAGAAATGTAGTTTTTATTTTCTCAGCTGTTCAAAAAATGATATAAAGGCCCACAGTCTTTGGACAATATTTTGGAAAATGTCAGGTTTTTACTTCTGAAAGATAAAAGAATAGCAGCCTTTTCCCACAGTACAGAATTGGAAAACAGCATGCTAATGATGGCTATCTTCACCAATTTTACTGTGTTTGAAAGATTATATACTCTTTGAATAACTTCTGGTTGACAATCATAGCAAGTGGAGATGGAAAAAGGGGGTTTACCAATAGCCCAAGAGAATCAATTATCAGTGATTAATATGTGGCAAAAGTTAGAGAAAGAGTTTGGGAGCACATTGGATTAACCTGAAGGCTTTCAATATTCTGGCACTCAGAATCTACTCAAATCAAATAAATCAAAAATATGTAAAGTATTGAAATTAGACACTTTCTCTTTTTTCTCCTATTTAATTTTTATTCACAATCATAAGCTTGACTTTGCAATCCAGATAGACTTGACGGGGAATAAGGAGAATATGGAACCTAGAAAACTTAAGTGTGAGTGGAGATTATGGGATATTTCAAGCAGACAGGGTGGATGCACTCTCCAGAGATACAGAAGGAATAGCTTGATGCATGCAAGTTAGCAACAATATTAGACTTGTCCAGAGTCACAGTGGAGATCTTGCTGGTGTCGCAATTCCTTGACTCAATACTCTTCCTGACTTCCACAATAGCATCTCTTCATTCACTTCATGAAGACCATATGCCTGCCATCCAGTCACTCAGTCTTGGTAGTGCATATGAAAAACTAGGAACTATTTGTGTTTGGCCCAGCATTTGCCATGTACAAGATGCCAGGACTTGTATGCTTCAGGAAGAACTTTTCATTCTCAAGTTTCTTACTGTAGATGGGCTTGCCACTAGTGCCATTATAGTGTATGAAGTCATCACCTTGGCCATGAATCCTGGAAAAATTATGTGAATACGCTTGTATCCACATCTTTTCACCCCAGTGCTCAGAGCATGGGAGTTTTCTGCTCTTTTTGGAATTTTGTCTGCAAGGAGGTCAAAGATACACAGCTAAAGGGCTGGCCACCAGTCACCATGTGAAAGGACACCACGGGTTGACCATGACTGCAATGTTGGCAAATCAGTAGACACATTAATGTCTCCACATGAAACTGATAGAAGACTAAGGTTATGAAACAAAATTTTAGACACTGAGACAATGGGTTTTTTATATAAGCATCAGTGAAAGTGAAATTTAGTATTTTGAATTTTTTATTTGAACAACTGTTTACAAGGCTCCCTTCCTTAAGAAATATCAATCTGATATTTAAAAATAGGACCAGTGAAAAAGTTTGATTGGTATGTAAAATGAATAAAAAATTCATAATAAAACAAAAAGAAAATAAGAAAGTACCTGATTATAGACAGAAAGAATTCATATGATATAATGGTTAATGAGCATGAAACTGAGGCAGAGCAACCAATCCTAAAAATAAGTTTAAAAGTTACTGTATATGTTAGAAGCCACTGAATCACTTTTGCCTATGTGTTTATATTTTTTACATTCTGTTCTTGTTTTGAATATCAATTAGATAACTCTAAAATATTCATTAATATTTTAGCATAACTGTTTACATGAATATAAAATGCTTAAACTGAAGCGTTTGTAAAATTCCTCTTTTATAAATTAATATTTGTAAAAATCCTGTTCTTCCAATCATAGGTTATGAACAAGATGTTGAGTCACATTTTTCTGTCTGAAGGCTTCCTAAAATGTGACTTGTCATTACATGAAACGGAGCAACATTAATGAAAGTGACCCATCATTGAGCATAGTGGCACACACCTTTGATCTCAGAACTATGGAGACACAGGAAGTGAAGTCTCTGTGATAATGAAGCCAGGTCCATCTACATATCCCAGGCCAGTCACGGGTATGCAGTGAGACCCTGTTAAAAAGAAAGGAAAAAGGCAGCTTCTTATTCTGGACTATAGAGCTGCAGTCTGCATGACAGCTCGTGTCTTTTACAGTTTTCACACAGTTTCTCCACATTTCCATGGAGATGTGGAGCACGCTCAGTGTTTCAGGCACACTACTTTCCATCTATTGTGATACTTAAGATATACTTCCAACATTAGCATTAAATGTCAATATACACTTGTGGGCCAGGAGAGGGCAGCAGAAAGCTGAAATTTATGAGAAAGAAGAGAAGATTTGAGGGACCTTGAAAGTCACCCAGAATTAGAAAGAATGTATTTCTAGGAAGAGTGAACAAGTTTGAAACAGCAGCTAAGAGACAGCCTCTGCTCTGTTTTATGTGGCACTCAACAGAGGGCACCAGGAAATCTGAGGACTTGAAAAACCTTGTGTCAAAGTGGAAAAGAAGTCAACCGGAAATGACTGTCACAAAATAAGTTTTTAGGCCATGCAAAAACCCACTGCCATGAAGACAAGGCACCAAGGACAAGGGGCTAAAACAGGAACAAAATAAATAAACAGGCATGAGGAGCTTGTGGTGATGAGTGTGGCAATGGTGTGTCTGAACATGAAAAACATTGGTGTGTCTTTCTTATTTCTTAACACTCTGATTTGAATGTAATGGAACTTGATGTAAGTTCTAACTTAAAAACAAATAATACCATGGTAATCAAGATCTGAAAGCATGGATTTTTTTTTAAATTCTTTTGCTGAAACTGGGTTAGGAAGACTTTGGTTCTGATTAATGTAAATTGATTTCTTAGAGATTCTCTGAAGCTTAACAATTACTTCATTATTTCTCAATTTACTTACTGTCATAGAATTGCCTTTAGGTAAAATTATATTTCCCTTCTTCTATACTTACATTCACAGCTTTTCTTTACAATGTGCTTTCCTTTATCTGTTTTCCTTGGTGAATAAGTGGCAGGCATGATCTCTATATCTATCTATCTGTCTATCTATCTATCTATCTATCTATCTATCTATCTATCTATCTATCTATCAACATGTGTGTATGTATATACACATGTATACATACATGCACACATAGAGTATTGTGTAATCAATGTTCTATTGTAATATTTTATCTCTTTGTTAAAACTACCATTTTTTATTCTCTTCTCACAGAATCTCTCAAACTAGACCTACTCATTTTAATGAAAAAATAGAATACATTAACAGAGAAGCATGCGCTGTAAGTTCTTGTAATCTTCTATAAGGGTAGTTAGGAAAGAAAACAAACTAATCATGGCTCTTCTTTTTCAGAGATGACTCATCACTAAGTTGGTGCTCAGATTTAAGGAAGCCTGTTCAAGCGAATTGTTTAGAGGTGATCTAAGAAAGCAGATTGATTTATGTGGAACAAATTTTAAGTGTAGAGTTGTCATAATGTTTGGCAAGCATAAGATATTCTAGGGATATAAAAAATATAGAAACAACCAGTAAAAGTCCTTCGCAAAATATATATATATATATATATATATATATATATATATATATATATATATATATATATATATATATTTGTAGGCCTCAGAAATGGAGGAGGGGGGAGGTCTTTATTGCCTTAAAGATTCTAAAAAAATTTAGAATGATCTACGAAAATATAAATAGTGAGTGTCAAGAAAAGACTTAGAATACCTCTCTTGCCATCTGACAATCACATTAGAAGTACATCAAATAAAGGAGTTAAATAGGATTAGTCATTTTGTTCTTCAGTAGTGTTGAGTTAATTATTCTCCAATGTAAGAGCAAACAGTCCACAATTACTCTCAAATGCAGCAATAACACTACCAAAGAAAATAATGATTGAAATGAAATGGAGTTTGTTGAAATAAGCATTAAAATTTTAGCAAATGGAGTAGTCATCAATGTCTCAGAATCAGAAAGTGGACATGCTTATGGACTTCCTGGAAGGAGGAAGGGATCCTGTGAGGAACTAAAAGGGCAAAAACATTAGACAAAATGCATAATGATCCCCATCTACTCACTCATCTGTCTGCTTGCCCACCCATTCATCCATCCATTCATCCATCGGTAAATTTCCATAACTAAACATAAGCTGAGGACAGAGGCCTCTTTCAAGGGTTATAGCAGGCTGGGTTCTCCCAATATTTCTATTTCAAGAAGGCAATGGGTTGTGAATGGTGGGTGCAGGAGAGATTAAAAATCTATAAGAAAATACTTATTTGGATTTCAACGTTGCTTATACCATATATAATCTCATTTTGTTTTGGAAGGAACTATTGAAATACAATTTAAAAATTAAAATGAGATTTAAAAATAATTGTTCATAAAACAATTAGAGTAAAAGAATTTTATGCTGCATTATTTTGTTATTAAAATATAATTCCAACACTTCCCCCTTCCCTTTCCTTCTGCCAACTATTCCCATGTACCTCCCCACTCCCTTTCAGATTAATGCCTTCCTTTTCTTTGGGGGGTGTGTGTGGGTGTGTGTTTGTGTGTGTACATAAACATATAGATAAAGCTTGTTGAGTCTGTTTTTATTGCTTATGTGTATATGATTTCAGGGCTAACCTCTTGGTATTGGCCAGTAAATTAGAACACTCATGCCTGGAGAAGATTTATTCTCTGTCTCTCTGCTGTCATTATATGCCCATAGTTGTTCTTTATCTCAGTGGAAGAGGCAGGCCTGGGAGTTCCTCATTCTACGTTCACATATCTATTGCCATTTTAATTGTTCAGGTCCTCTTTTAGTCATCATATTGTTGAGATATCATTTGTGTAGCTTCCCTATCACATCTAGGGCACACTTTCTCACTACAGATTTCCTGGTTAGGTTTCATTCTTGGTTGTCTTCAGCTTGCGTTATTTTAATGGTTAAGCAGATATAAATCATAAAATTTATTAAGGTTACTAAGAGATCTAAAATTAATCCCCTCTCATTTCATTTATAGGTGCTACCAAGATTATTCTGCTGTTCTGATAAGTATTTATTTGAGCTACTGTCTTTTTGTGTATGAATTGATGGGATATTGCAAAAGGAATACCTGTGTTAGTTCAGTCAGAAGAGTGAAACTATCTTTTTGTAAATTGAGGAGTGCAACTTTCCTATTGTCTTTTTTCACATGTACACCAGAACCATTTTATAGTACAACATTTCTTTTGGGGATCCAGGTAAGTTTTCTATGGGGAAACTGGCTTGTGATTTAGAAGACAGAGCAAAGACAAGTCACCAACTGAAGAAGACATGGCTGTAAGGTGTATGAACTCCATTAAAGGAATGAGTTTATTTTCAGATGGTGGCTTCACAGCCTATTCCCAGGTTACAGGTTCAATAGTATTGGAATCTCTTTAAGCTCACATTTTACATTACATTTGAAGCTACATCTTTTCTTCAATCTCTACTCGCTCCCATTCCCTGCCAGTACATCATGCTAAAATACAACTATTTTTGTAGTTTTCTGGAAGCAGCCTTCCAGATCCTGTCTGACCAAACTCTCACAGTTCTACAGCACAAAATGTCTCTCACAAAGCTTTGAATTCCCTGGAAATGGCGTTTAGTTCAGTTTTACTACTCAAGAATAGTAACAGCCAAGGTATACCATGATAGTAGAGTCTTAGTCAAAAGGAAAAAAAAATACCACTAGTAAAGGTCCTGACTTTATTTACAATTTCAATATATTTATATACAAATTCGAATCAACTTGATTTACACAAATATTATGTTAAAATATGCATTAATTATTGAAAGGGCTGATTTTTTTATGTACCCCTTTTATCTCTACTCCTGATGAAGTCATTTTCAGGCCTCGTCCCTTGGCAAATGTGCCACAAGAAGGTTCTCATACACTACTTTCTGCCTATAGGAATAATACTATCCACTAAGTAGTCCAGAATGCAACGTAAAATCTACTAATAGAAAGTAAATTAGAATTAGATTAAACAAAAATTCAGATAAATCTGAGGTATATAATCAACATATGTTATTGTCTTTATCAGTTGAAATGATTTATTCTGATTGTATTTACACATGGATTAGTATAATCATAAAGTGTGTGTGTGTGTGTGTGTGTGTGTGTGTATGTGTGTGTGTGTGTGTGTGTGTGTGTGTTTACTCTATTAGTATTTGTATACCTATGTATAGGAAAGGTGCTCACTCACTAACTACAGTAAAACTATAGTGGATAAATTGAAGCTGAAAGAATAGCTGTAAGTGGATACATTGTTAAAATTGTGCTATGCTTAGGGTTACATACTGCTCTCCAATGCCCATCTGTCTTCATAGTCAGTAAAACAGACATGCTCAGTGAACATTGTGGTTGCAATAGATACACCTTTCTCTGGTAAGTCTGTAATGATAGGATGCAACTTTGTCATCTTTCCAGGGGTGTAGCATCAGTTCTGCACTTATTCAGGGGAATGACTGTTCTGATGGCTTTTTTTTTTTTTATTTTGCAATACAATTAAGTTCTACATACAGGCACAGATTCCCTTGTTCTCCCCCCTCACGCCCCCCTCACCTTCCCCCCAGCCCGCCTCCCATTCCAATCTCCTCCAGGGCAAAGACTTCCCCACAGACTGAGATCAACCTGGTGGACTCAGTCCAGGTAGGTCCAGTCCCCTCCTCCCAGGCCGAGCCAAGCGACCCTGCATAGGCCCCAGGTTTCAAACAGCCGACTCATGCAATGAGCACAGGACCCAGTGCCAGTGCCTGGATGCCTCCCAAACAGATCAGGCCAATCAACTGTCTCACCCACTCAGAGGGCCTGATCCAGTTGGTGACCCCTCAGCCATTGGTTCATATTTCATGTGTTTCCGTTTGTTTGGCTATTTGTCTCTGTGCTTTATCCGACCTAGGTCTCAACAATTCTCTCTCATATAAACCCTCCTCATTCTCGCTAATTGGACTCCCAGAGATCCACCTGGGGCCTAGTCATGATCTCTGCATCCAGATCCCTCAGCAGTTGGATGAGGTTTCTAGCACGACAATTAGGGTGTTTGGCCATCCCATCACCAGAGTAGGTCAACAACAGAGAGGGAGAACAAGGAATAGGAGACCATGGTAAATGAAGACCACATGAGAATAGGAAGAAACAAAGTGCTAGAGAGGCCCACAGAAATCCACAAAGATACCCCCACAACAGACTGCTGGCAATGGTCGAGAGACAGTCCGAATTGACCTACTCTGGTGATGGGATGTTCTGATGGCTTTTGCTTTGAAAATCTTATTAGATTCATCCTTAGTAGACAAGTCTCAGAGTCACTTTTGTTTGTGGAATATGTACGTTTCAGCTGTGCATTCTTTAACTAAGTAAACAACCACAGAATGCATTTGGAACATCAACAAAATTACCATGGCTTATACCTAAGGCAAATATTTATTAATAAGTTAGACTCACAAGTTCCTTCCTGGAATGCCAAATCATAATACAGTTTGTATTTTGAATCATAATGAATTAATGTCTTTTCAGGTTGCAAATCCATTAATTCCTGAAAAGTCTTTGAATGTCCTCATTTCTGTGGACAATCATCAAATGGTGACTCCCTCTTATGGTGATCAGCTCCTCAGCCTGCAAAAAACAAAATTAATACCTTACAGGCTGTCTTGTCATTTAAAAGTCCAGTGAAATTTACTCAACTCCATATTAGAGCAAGGGACACGAGTCCTTGTGAATGCTACTACAACCCTGATGCTCGCGGGACATGCTGTCTTCCTATCTGATTTGTAGTCATGTGAATAACACCCAGGAGGACTTTCATCTAAGAGCCTAATACGTTCCATAGAGCCACATCGGATGGAAGTGTCTCTCTTCTCATCTTTGTCCTCTCATTCTGCAAAACAGCTGCCCACACTGCTTGGCTTCACCTGAGTATGCAGATGTTACCTTCACTGTGGATGGATACAGTGCAACTTCTCAGCAGATACCTTATGGGAAAGCAGACGTAGCGATGCATTCAGCTCTCATTCTTATCTTACACTAGGTCCATATTTTTCTCTTTATGTCCTCTTAATCTCTAAATAAACTAAAAGATCTGTTTCATCTCTGCTTTCTCACAACCAGCATTTCTAAGACAAATACAGATTGTTTTTGAAATGTTAATTTTACCCAGTTTTTAAACCCACAAAATTATACATGGTATGGGATGTTTTCATGCACACATCCATTACATAATACATACAGTTGACAGGTATCTGTATCCTTAAATATTTTGTCATTTCTCCTTGATGAAAACTTTTTTATTAATTAATAAATTAACTTTTCCCAGCTGATCACAGTCTCTCCTCCCTCTCTCCTCACCTCCCAATCCCTCCCTGAAAACTTCCCCTAAACCCATTCCCAGTCCCTTCCCTTCAGAAAAGTGCAGGAAAAATATTTAAAATCTTTCTTCAAACTTTCAAAATTTATAGTATCTTATGCATGCCACTTTGGTATAAGGTCATGCAGGGTTCATGATAAGTAATTCTACACATATGACAAGCTGAACTGAAATTTTACTATGAATGCATATGACAAAAGTTTCAATTCTGCTGTTAAGTAAAGCATATTACTGATAGAGAAATGGTTGATAAGTTGATCCCACCATTAAAAATAAACAGAAATAATTCAGTGAATAAATATGATATATTTGAATTACATGTGTATATACATATGGTATATAGAGAGACATGAAAAAAGTCAACATGAATAATTTATCTAACAAATCATAGTAGCAAAGATAAAACTAAAATATTCAAAGGTAGATATTCTTTTTTTTTCTTTTTTCTTTTTTTTTAAGACAAGCTTTCTCTATGTAGTTTTGGTGCCTGTCCTGGCTCTCACTCTATAGAACAGGCTGGCCTCGAACTCACAGAGATACACCTGGCTCTGCCTCCCAAGTGCTGGGATTAAAGGCATGTGCCACCACTGCCCAGCAAGGTTAGGTATCTTAATATGTATCATGAGAGGGTATTAGTAACTCTTGTGTCTCTAGGTCTGGGATAGTAGATGTGCATCATTGCACCTTTTAAAGAAAATTTAGTATTGGCTCATGTGTAGTGATATATTGTGTACCCTAATAAACTTACCTGGTGATCAGAGTACAGAGCCAGCCACTAAATTAGACGTAGAAGCCAGACAGTGGTGGCACATACCTTTAATCCCAGGAAGTGACGGCAGGCCTGAGAAAGGTATATAAGTTGTGAGGAAACAGAAACTAAAGTAGTTCAGCTGAGACCTTTTTGGGTAAGACTCAGAGAATTTCAGTTAGAGGATTTGTAGATTTGGTAAGGTAATAGTTGGTGGCTGTGGCTTACTCTGCTTCTCTGATCTTTCAGCTTTTACCCCAATATCTGGTGTAGTTGGAAGTTTTTCTGTGTCCTGCCTGGTCTGCAGCTGCACAGACACAAATACACACACAGTGGCTTATATTAATTATGAGCTATATGGCCATTAGCTCAGGCTTATTACTGACTAGGTCTTACACTTAAATTAACCCATAATTTTTATCTATGTTTAGGAATGTGGCTTGGTACCTTTTCTCAGTTCTGCCTTGTCATCTTGCTTCCTCTGTGTCTGGCTGGTGACTCCTGACTCAGCCTTCATCTTCCCAGAATTCTTCTTGTCTGCTTACTCCGCATATACTTCCTGCCTGGCTATGGGCCAATTGGCATTTTATTTATCAACCAATCAGGCAACACATATTTACAACATACAGACCAACATCCCTCAGCACTTCCCCTTTTCTGTCTAATAAAAAAGAAAGATTTTAACTTTAACATAGCAAAATTACATTTAATAGAACAGTTTTCAAGCAAGAATTACAATTACAATATCTAGTTTATTTGTATTTGGCAAAATTAAAGAAATTATTTTATGTAGCCTATGTTTGTGATTCTAAAGTTTCATATCTAATTTAGCTTTTATAATAACCAAAAAATTATAACTATCTAGTCTTTAACTTCATCAAAGACTCCAGAAGGATATAACATTACCTAACTAAACAGGAAATACATTGTAAGCAACTTCTAAAATTTTGGAAATGACAGAGACAGCTGCCTGCCTGGACAGTCATCCAAAGTTCCTCTGTAAAGTTGGGGCATCCATCTTCAGCCAATAGGCCTAGTCTCTCAGTCATTTTTTCCTGTGTCCTGTAGAATGTCTGGCAGTCTCCTCTTTGAAGCAGAAACCTGAAGGACCATCTTGACTTGCAAAGTTTAGTGGTCACCGTTTTATGGGTCCTGCATGTCCAGTTTATCCAATAATCTGGTACTTTTTTTTTTTAATTAAAAGACCATCTAAGATTCAAACAACACTCAGGTGATGCAAACTCCTATTCTTGGGCTTGCATAGCAAGCAGCGTACTAAGTAAATCTATGACTTTGAATTCTTCAATGATCAAATTGCTACAGATATTTATGAAATTATCTCTTACAAAGCAGTATTATATAGATTCGCTTAATCTAATTTTTGTTTGGTAAATTATTACATAGCACAAGTTTTATCATTTGAAATATTTTAAATATATAAATTCAGCCATGCCTGAAGATAAACATGCATATGACCAATATTGTAAAATGTATTATAGCAATATCCTTCATCTCAATATTTGGCTATTTTTAAATTAGGTACATGCTTAAATATTGATTCAATATACTTTCATCCAATATTTATTGCATAAACACTAAACTAAAACCATCTCCTTATGATGTTTTAAATCATAAATCAATATTATAATAATATAAAATCTGATATTAGAACCTTAAATATAACTTTTATTGAGAGGCCAGCACTATTGACTATATTCATTTACTCCTTTGTGACTAATGTACTATAATTCAATTTATGTCACACATATTTGATCATAGTTTGAGCATCCTAATAGCCTCATTCTCTTTTTAAAAGGAAATAGTGATCCATTTCTTCCTCTCCCAAAACATGCCTTTGTGCACAACTCTCTGGAAAAAATATTATTTTATATGTAGTCATATTCATGGCTGAGAGAAATAATGTAAATTGTAATAGTCCTTTCTTATCTAAACCAATCAGTTCATGAAAGTTGAGCTTCTCGTAAGCTCAAAGACTTCTGAGATCAAAAAGGAGATGAATAAAATGATTCTAAAGTATTTCTTAGTCATGCTTGAATGGGCAGATTAGTAGATTCACCAGTGACATTATAACAGCAGAAATTCTTGAATATTTTGATTTCAGATAGAGAAGGACAGGGTAGATAAAAGGATAGTTGAGGAAGAGGGATGATAGACGTGCATACAGACAGATTTACGACTCATTTTATATGAACACTTTTATGTTAATGAATACTCTTATCTATAACAAACATTAGAACATACACAATTAGACATAAAAAAGCCCCCCCCCCAAAAAAAAGAAAGAAAAGAAAGAAAGAAAATAAGGCGTCTATTCTTGGCACACCTATCTTAAAATTCAAAATTTACAATTTGAAATCACGTTAAATGAATTTTGTACCAGTAGCAGTCCTAGACTGAAAACTCACTTTAGAAAATAAATGTCATGATTCTGGTCCAGTAATTCATTGACAACTAATGCTCCTTAGAATTAAAAAAAAAAAAAAAAAAAAAAAAAAAAAAAAAAAAAAAAAAAAAAAAAAAAGGTAGTTTGAAGCATGATAACACAGAGGAATGGTTGCTGGGATCTTGTTGTGCGCCTGCCTGGCCTGGTCTCCTCCCTGTTTGTCTGCTCTTCAGCATGGTCCCAGATGACTGGCGGGAAGGCTGGGAAGGACTCCGGAAAGGCCAAGACAAAGGCGGTTTCTTGTGGGCCTTTTTCATCAACACCTGAAATCTAGGACAACCATCCCTAGATGTGTGGGCCCGACGGCCGCTGTGTACAGAGCAGCCCTCCTGGAGCACCTCACCACAGAGGTATTATGAGAGTTGGCAGGAAATGCATCGGAAGATCTAAAGGTAAAGTGTATTACCCCTTGTCGCTTGCAACGTGCTATTAGTGGAGATGAAGAATCGGACTCTGATCAAGGCTACAATTGCTGATGGTGGTGTCATCCCACACATCCACAAGTCCCCGGTTGGGAAGAAAGGACAACAGAAGACTGGCTAAGGTTGCCTGATTCCTGATTATCTCAGGACTCTATATTCTTAACAGCTGTCAAGTGTCGGTGATTCCACTGGACTGTATCTCTGTGAAAAACACAGTTTTGCCTTTTTCTAATTCTATTTCAGCAAGTTGGAGGCTTAGTTAGCTTTCCACCCAACCAAGTTTCTGCATTCGGGTCTGCTATCAATTCTGAAACAGTGGGTTTTTTTTATTGAGTTGACTATTTTTAAAGAACTGCTTGGATTTTAATTGTGATACAGAAGTTATAGTAACAAACATTTGGTTTTGTACAGACATTATTTCCACTCTGGTGGAAAAGCTCAATAAAGGTCAGATCCCAAACTAAAAATAAATAAATAAATAAATAAATAAATAAATAAATAAATAAATAAATAGATAGATAGATAGATAAATACATAAATACATAAATACATAAATAAATAAATAAATAAAGGTAACTTCTACTTGACATATGAGGTCTATAAAACATAGTATATTCTCAAATTTAGGTACTGAGTCAGGATTGATGACTAACAGGTTAAAACTACAGTTCAGTCGCAAATGCTTCAAGACTGTTTATAAAACACAGAATTAATGAAATCATATTTTTCTACCATTTTTGGGACCCAAGTTTAAGTTCTAACTCTCTGAAACTCATCATTTTATATAAAATAAGTATGATCATATATACTTGGCAGATATAAAACAGTTAAATTAGATAAAGAATGACAAACCAGAGTGTCTCATTGATTATGCACAATACAGCTTTAGTTATTTTCATTGCTATTATAAATGTTATAACTAGGATATCCCCTTATTGGTTAAAACTTCTGTCTAGAAAATGAAGGGAGTATGGAAAGGGAGGGAAAAGAGAGGGAGAGAGAGAGAGAGAGAGAGAGAGAGAGAGAGAGAGAGAGAGAGAGTACGAAATATCACTTTCATGTGAATGTTCTCCCAAAGACCAGAAGAAAATGTGAACAACATCAGGATAGGTCACCTACCTCATTATAGGAGTTAAAGTACTATCCTATAGTGCCACATCTAAACTCCTTTGCTCTAAGTGTGTTTTTAGAATTTGAGTGTTGCATTAATTTGCTAGTGGTGATGTATACACACTTGCAGATAATACAATATTATAGAGATAATGTGTAACTTTATTTGAGTAATAAGCTACTTGAATGCAGGAGTAAGTATTAATATTTCCACAATGAAATATATGACTACTCAAATGAAAGTTGATAAAGACTTTCATATGTATGTATTATTATTTGTGCATCATATTATTTTACTAAGTTGATAAGTGAAACATTGTGGTTAGTGGAAATTTTAAAGATTAGGACTTCTTCATACAAATTTTCTAATATTTTCATATTCAATTTTATATATATATATATATATATATACAATATACATCAATTACAACTATGAGAAGCCAATGGTGATGAAACATTATTGCTCTTGTGTTCAATCTGTCATTAATCATCTATCTCTTCATGGTGATGGGATTAGATACTAGGGATAAAATATCACTACCATAGTTTTTAAAGTCTTTATAAAGGCCATTCCATTGTTATCTGGCACGTTTACATGGTTTGTGTCTGAAAAGTTCCCTTTAATTGAATAATATGCCATGAATTTCTTGCTCATTGATAAAGTAGGCCACTTAAGGAAGCAATTAACAGAAAATATGTTTTCTCTGTAGCACTGAGTGATTTTTATCACCTGCATTTACAATGCCATCATTATCACCTTCACTAGTCACTTACCCTCACATTCACACCATTACCCACATGTCATTTTCTATGTTTCATATTTTATAATAACTTCTAAGAGTCTACACTGTCATCCGATAAACTTTCATAGCGATGTTGTGTGATATTCATTTCTCATTAATGAAGTTCCATTTTCAGTTTCAATTTCAAAGATTATTACAGGACAGACTTTCACTAAGCATTTGTTGATATTGATTTACTAACATTAGCACTTATTTATTATAAATTTATTGTACATGGATACTGTTAAGGCTGAGTTATTTCTGGAAATAATGATTCTTCATTTTTATTCACTACAGTATGTGCATGCAGTACAAAATGTGTTTGTAATACATTTTCATAGAGATTAAATTTTTTAATCAACAGGCTCCATTAAAAATGCCAGTTTTGGGTCTCTAGTAAATGATGAAATCTTAGATTTACATCAAAAGCCTTCAGATGTAGATGAGTAAAGTCATTGTTTTTCTTTATTAGTTTTGAAATTAAAACATGATTTATATATCTACTACAGCTTAATTTTGTCAGTATTTCTGCAAGTTTTGGTAAATGAAATCATGTAAATGCTGCCTAAATCATCTTATCATGTGTCGTAAAATCCTGAGCAACAGAACCAACTTCAGAAATTGCTCTTTATTTCTTGTATTCTAATGTCCTCTCTCTGAGTGTGAACAAAATAAAATGTTATATTTCTTTTATTTCTGGTTTCCTTTACTCAACATGGTACATGTGAGACATATCTATTATTTTAATTTCCATAATTTTACTAGCATAAAATGATTGCACAGCGTAAAGAGTTTTATTACATTTCCATGCATGTATAGAGTGCACGTGGGTTATATGTATATCCTCTGTTACTGCTTTGTATCCTGCTGCCGCTTGAATCCTTCCTCATTCCACTTTCCTTCTCATTATTCCATTTAGTTAGCTGCCATCCCCTGACTCCAGTTTCCCCACATAAGAGAAAGCATATGGGCTTAAATTTTGTAGGACTGGCTTTTTAACTCAATATGATGATTTCATAGTCCCGTCTATTCATGCAAATGACATGTCTTTCAACTTTATGGCTGAATAAAATTCTAATAATCATATTCTGTGGATATGTACCATAATTTCTTTATTCTCACAACAATGCAAGATCCCAGGCTGGTTCTGTAATTCAATATTTATGAATACTATGAAAATTATTCATCTGAGTGTACAAATATCACTATAAAAGTTCTTTTGGGTTATTCTAAATTCATATCCAGGAGTGGTAGGGCTGGATCATATGGAAGTTCTATTTTTCATGTGTTGCCTACATCCACATAAGACCTGAGAAGGCTTTGAAAAGGTTCTAAACACACAAAAGCAGAGCCAAACCTGGCTTGCTAGTCTCATGTCTCTCATGCTGGCCTCAGTACAGAGACTCATCTCCTGGTAACTATCAGCACATCATGACTAAGCCGCATGGTGGGTTCCAGCAGTCTCTCACATGGGCTATGGTGTAGAGAGGGTCTCCCAGCCACTACCTCCAGGCTTGTACAAGCTGCCAGCGTGAGCTCTCCCACCTTGCTGCATGGTGGGTTTGGGATTTTGCTCATGCATTCAGAAAAAGATTACAGATAATCAGTAAAGACAGATTCAGACAGAAAAAAAAAACCTTTATAGTTGTAGTGTGTTTAAAATATACATAGGCTTGGAAGAGAAAATAAAAAGGATAGAGAAAGATCCTTAAAAAGAAATGAAGTAGAAAAGAATATAATGAGCCACATAAAGATTGAAAATACACAGAGTCTGCATTCTGTATGTTATTGTGTTGTCTTTAAATTCTCTGATTGCTAATGAAGGAAAGACATTAAGACATCTAAGACATATTGGATTGTGAAAACTGCTGAATCAAACCAATCAATATATTTTAAACATGTTTGACTTCAAAATGGAAATCAAATGATATGTTAATTTGGGGAAGAGGTTATGCTTTTATTTCCACAAGAAAAGAAAGGCTGTGGATTCATTTGGGGTTTAAGATGACCAGGTTTGATCAAAGGAGACCCCCTGAAATTCTGGCTATAGACATAAAAAAAGGAAAAAAATGTAGAAAAACTACAAAACATGTAATGTATATTTTCCTTGCTCAAACATAAAATAACAAAAAAATCATCTTTGGCTGACTTGAGTACAGCACACAGTCTGTACTTGTACAAATACAGATATGAATGTTACCTTTAAAAGTTTATATATTTTCAGAGTAAGCAGACCAGACACCAATGAAAACAAATGGCCCAGGTGATCCAGCATCTGAAAATGCTTCTGTTGCAGTTTCCTTGGTGTTCTTCATCAAGAACAGCTTCAAGGCTGTTGGCTGATATAGTCCTGTCTCACAAACTATTCCAGCCAAGAACTAATAATTATCCTGATTTTCTCAAGGTTCCCTCAAAGATGACACCAAACAACAGGAACTAGTCTAGAGAACAACACTCATATTTCCAAAAATGGGTTATGGATGTTTATTATCCTTTAAGCAGGGTAGTCACAAGTAGTTATTGGTTATAGTCAGAAAAAAAAAGTTAAACAAAAGAGTTAAATTCAAAGATCTCTTTCTAAAGGAAAGAAGAGGGATATGATATAGAAATGATGAGAACAAAGGGTAGATTATTGGATCTATTTTAATTCAAAAAATAACTATTAATCTCAAAATACATTACACTGTTATGGACTTTGGCTTATTTATATAAATTTAAAGTTATTTTTGCTGTACTATATGTATGCTTCTACTCTTGTTTGGGGTGTTATGCTTATACAAGTCATTGAAAAATGTAACGTATAATTAAGAAATGCAGTTCAGTAGTTAGTCATCTATAATAATCAAATTTATAGATATGTTAAGTATGTTTTCAAGGTCATACACAGATATATTTAGATGTATAGATGGTCTTCAAACACTTTAAAGACCTACAGAATATGGCATTTAATATGTCTAATAACCTAAAGCTTTCATGACAGTGAGACACATCTGCTCCTGGCAACAAAAATCTACTTCAGAGAAGATGATGGGCATCAAAGAAACTCTGTATGGGGTTTATTTTCTTTGTGGCAAAAGCTAGTCATTTGGGGAAGAAACTGCCCTTGCCTCAGTTGCTAACAGAATACTGTTCAAACTGGACCAGCATGATACACACACACACACACACACACACACACACACACACACACACATATACACAAACCTACTCACACACACAAAGACACTGCAAATCTTTGCCAAGACAAGATAGGACAGTCCTTCAAAATTCCCTGCTTCTCAAAAATGTCTGTTAGATTTTCTGTAGCCATTCTTCAATTGATAGACAACTAGATTGTTTCCAGTTTCTGAATATTATCAATAAAGCCACAATGAACATGGTTAGGTTAGTGTCTTTGTGGTAGATAAAGCATCCTTTGGGTATATGCCCAAGAATGGTATAGCTGGATGTTGAGGTAGATCAACTCCCAACTTTCTGAGGAACTGGCATGTTGATTTCTAGAGTGGCTCTACAAGTTAGCACTTCAACCAGCAGTGGAACAGTGTTTCCTTTGCTCCACATCCTCACCAGCATGAGCTCAAGATACTGATATTAGCAATCTGGCAGATGTAAGATGGAATCTCAAAACAGTTTTGATTTGCATTTTCCTGATGGCTAAATAATGTTGCACATTTTTAAGTGTTTCTCAGCCATTTGAGTTTCATCTGTTCGGAATTCTGTTTAGATCCATATCCCATTTTAGTTTTTTTTGTTTTTGTTTTTGTTTTTTTTTTTGTTTTGTTTTGTTTTTTTTCGAGACAGGGTTTCTCTGTGTAGTTTTGCGCCTTTCCTGGAACTCGCTTTGGAGACCAGGCTGGCCTCGAACTCACAGAGATCCGCCTGCCTCTGCCTCCCAAGTGCTGGGACTAAAGGCATGCGCGACCACCGCCCGGCCCATATCCCATTTTTAAATTTAACTATTTGTTTTGTTTCTTATCTACTTTTTAAAAGTCTTTTTATATATATTTTGGATATTAGTCCTCTATTGGATGTTGAGTCTTTTCCCATTCTGTAGGCTGTCACTTTGTCTGATTGATGGTGTCCTTGCTTTACTGTAGCTTTTCAGTTTTATAAGGTTCCATCTATTAATTGTTGATCTTAGACCTGCACCACGGATGTTCTGTTCAGAAACTTGTCTCCTGTGCCAATGCACAGGATATTCAAGGATATTCTCCACTTTCTCTTCTATCAGGTTCAATGTATGTGGTTTTATGACGAGGTCTTTTATCTCCTTTGACTTAAATTTTATCCAGGGTATAAGTATGGATCTATTTGAATTCTTCTACATGCAGCCATACAGTTTGACCAACACCATTTGTTGAAAGTCCAGTGTGTATGTCTGGCTTCTTTATAATCAGGGTTCTGTATGTGTGGATTTATGTTTGGGTCTTCAATTTTATCAATGTGTCTGGTTTTTATGCCTATTTTATCAACGTATCTATCCATTTGTCAATGTGTCTGTTTTTATGCCAATACCATGTGGCTTTTAATTACTATGACTCTGCAATACAACTTGAAATTGGGAATGTTGAGACCTTCAGTAATTCTTTTATTGTTCAGGATTGTTTTAGGTATCCTGGGTTTTTTGTTTTTCCATATGAATTTGAGAATTGTCCTTTCCAATTTTGTAAAGAATTGCATTTGAATTTGGATAGGGATTGCATTTTTACTGTGTTAATCCTACAGATCCATGTGCATGAGATAGCTTTCCATCTTCTGGTATCTTCTTCCATTTCTTTCTTCAAAAGCTTGGAGTTTTAATCATATAAATTTTTCAGTTGCTTGGTTACAGTTACCCCAACATGTTTTATATTATTTGAAGCTATCATAATGGGTGTTGTTTCCCTGATTTCTTAAACATGAATACACAGAGCTACAGCCATCTCATATTGGACAAAGAGGACAAAGACATATGCTGGAGAAAGGAGAGCATCTTCAATGAATAGAGTTGGGAAAACTTGATGTCTACATGTAGAAGAATGAAATTAGACCTACATTTATCATCCTCCTCAACAAAAGTAGATCTAAAGATATCAAAGACTTCAGTTTGGAACTGAAAGACTAAAATTGCTAGGAGAAAACATAGGTAGTACTCTATAAAATTCAGGTGTAGGAAAGGACTTTCCAAATAGGACTTCATCAAAAATTAGGGCCAACAAGTGACAAGAGGGGCCTTATAAAACCAAAAACTTTTGCACGGTAAAGGAAACAATCGACTGAGTGAAGAAGAAACACACAGAATGGAAGAAGAAAATATTTGCCAACTACACATATGAAAGAGTGTTATTATTAAGAAACCACAAAGAGCTCAAAACACTGAGTAGCCAAGAAACAAAGACCCACTTAAAAGTTGGGCTAGGGAAACAGAGAGATCTCATTTTAAGAAATAAAGATGGCTAAGAAATGTCTCAAAAAGCATTGACCATACTTATCAGTTAGGAAAATGTAAATTAAAACATCTGTGAGATTTCATCTCACCCCAGTCAGAATGGCCGAGATGAAGAGAAAACTGACAATGCATGTTGGCAAGGTTGTAAGGAAACAGTAACCCTTGCTCACTGTTGGCGGGAATGCAAACTGGTGCAGCCATTCTGGAAATCAGTGTGGAGGATCCTATTGCCCTGTTTACAATAACTGTGAAGTGGAAACAACCTAAATATTTTTCAACAGATGAATAGATAAGGAAAATGTCATACATGTGCATTATAAAATAATATTCCACTGTAAAGAAACATGAATTCTTAAACCTTGCAGGCAAGTGGATGAACCTAGAAAAGATAACACCAAGTGAGGTAACCTAGACCCAGAAAGACAAATGCCACAATGTTCTCTCACAAATATAATTGCTAGCTCCAAATCTTCATTTACAAGACTAGCTATCACCTCTCATCAAAGAAGCTTCTCTCTGTAGCAAATGGAGAGTCCAGTGCATGCATCTTCAGCACAGCTTCTGCCTCAGTGGCTGAGGGAACCTTGTGCAAGAGAAGGCAGAGGGATTGTAAGAGTCAGAATACTGTAGGAAGTCTGCGTGAGAGTGCCTCTCATAAATGGCTGCATAAAGAGGACTTGAACAAAGATGATATCAAAACACATGTTAATATTAAAGGGGGTTGTTTCGGGTTGTTTCAAGGGGGCCCCACTTGTAGACAAGGAACTACAGGCAACTAATGAATGCTGGGAGATAGAGAATTAGCTTATCACAGGGATGAGTACCCTAACTGGTTATCCAATACAAAGTGGTCAGCCATGAAACCATATGCACAAAAGCAACAAAAATGGACTCAGTAGGATGGATTTATACACTTGCTTGGAAACACACACACACACACACACACACACACACACACACACACAAGTTACAAACACACATAGGTATATTTTTTTTCAAAGAAATAGTGGCTATCAATTTGAAAGTGGAGGGCATGCGAGTAGTTAGATGGAGTGATTACACAGAAGAGAAAGGAGAAGTAATATAATTGTATTTTAATTGTATTTAATATGCAATAAAATCATGGATTATTATAAAATATAATGTAAAAATTCTACACATTCGAAAAAGATCTATATACACTTCAACTTTTTTAGTTTCTACTTCTGTGTTCGTGCTTACTAATTTGTATCAGTACTATCTAATTTGAGCTAGTCATATCCAGTATACTTAGGAATTGAAAACATTTTGAGCTCTGGAAATTTGATTTGGGTTTTTTGCACATGCTCTTTTGAACTTTGTAATACAATTTCAGTTCCTGGTGAGGCCATGAGCTTAGAGTGCATCCTGCTGCCATTTTCCTGAACCAGTATAACATCTAACTGCATTCTAAGTAGTTACCCTTATACCTGTAGGCAAGTAAACTCTAAGGCCATATAGAAAAGGCTTGTTTTTCGGTAGACAGAAAGAACCTTAACCAGGAGGTGCTCCTGCCCAACTGATACATTTCCATCACACACCTATCATCTAGGGCTCAGGGACCATCACGACAGAAGGTTGGGGATACTGTAAATTCCAGGGGACCATATCATCTTCTTTGTGTTAGCATAGAGAAGACAGAGTTGAGGGCAATAGGGAAGAGGAGCTGAATCTGGTGGGAGATGTGGAGATGTGAATGTTATTAACACGTATTGCATGAAACTTTTAAAGAATTCACATCTACCAGACTGACAGCAGCAAAACAATTGTGAGGAAAGTGTTCTCAAGGCTTCACATTCTAATCATTAGGTTATACATGGCTTCAGCCACCTCAGAAAAGAGTTTTAAGACTCACAAGTTCTCTTTCTCTCTCCTAGTTTGCAGGCAAATACTCTATATATGTCCCTCAAAACATAGAAATAGGAATTTTCTTTCTAAACTTGCAAAATATTTAAATTTGTGGTATTATGGACATACAACATCCATCATGAAAAATGGATAAATGCAATAGGCTACATTCTTTCAATGAAAAGTTTGTACCAAATCACATTAATAAGCGATGTAGGCTAACCCATTGTTAAATCTCAGCAGCGTCTTTTTGGAGAAAAAAAAGACAGGAATTAGTATGATTGTATTAGTCATGAAGTAATGGGAAAGCAACTCTAAGAAATGGAATATGTGCATAATCTGGTATACTATTTGAACTTTCACTATGACAGTAATCTCCCTCCATAACATCTAAAAGAGACAGGAATGTAAATTTATCCTAGGCTTAACAGAGCATGCCACAAGGAACCACCATGGAAAACATTCAGTCCCTTAGCCCTTTCGAATATTTTACAGATTTGAGAGGCATACTCAGAACTAAGAGAAACAATTCAAATAATACATTAGTCACTGGTAGTGGTCAGCTATGTAGGTGAAGCCTTTATTTATTTTTAGCTAGATATAATACCAGATGTTTATTTAAACTTGTAGGGAATCATTTAATTTGCTGAGAAAAAACATATTAACAATCCTTTAGTTTGATCAAAGTAATGAAAGAGGAAACATGATTTATTCCATACCCTAACAACATATTAGAAGAAAGATTAAAATATTAATTCCAAAAACCTTCTAGTGTCATGAATTAACAGAAGTATATTTCTTGAGAAAAACATATTCTTTCACCTTAAAAAAGATAAGCTGAAGTTAATTGCTACTCTAATTGTTCTCTGTGTTAGCATTCTTGGTGTAATCATTTATCACTCTGCTGTAACACTTTCCATCCTTGGAGTAAAGCCAATGATAAATAACCTGCCAGGAATGGTTGTGATGGTGTAGAATGCATAGGCTGTTAACAAGGAGGGCACAGCTGGTTTGTGGATATCCCAAGTTTTATTTCATGGAAACAGTGGGTAATGATGGGGAAATGGGAGATAAGTGCATGTTCTTAATATTAGCTGTTGACAATCAAGCCCAGGTGAGGAATATTAACATGCCAGGTATCTTAATTTAAAAAATGTAACAACAAAAAATGTTACATATTTTTATATACAAAAGGCAAAAATATAATGTCTTATCTATCAATTTCTATAAATTCAAGCTATATTCCGTTTATTATTTTTTGAAGTCTAAAACTAATTTTTCTCTGAAACAGGTTTATTTTATTTGTATGCTCTTAGTAGATAGTCTCATTTAGTTTTTATTTGGGGGGTTCTTTTATCCTCTTTATATAAGTTTTTACCAAGCTCTCTGAGTAATAGAAAGTGTTTAATCTTACATAAACTTAGAGTGTAGTTTTAGTTCATGTTAGTGAAAATAAATCAAGAGATCTAGATGATACACAACTTCATTATGTATAAACAGGCTTAAAATATATCTAGTATGTAAAATAGTTAACTGTAACTTTGTCCCATTGTTGGGCTTCCTCCTCTGCCTGTGACTACACAGGAATATCAGTGATTTTATAAACGTACTGGAAGAGCTATCATAAACCTATGGCATTCAGGCAACCATTCAAAACTCATGGTTAAGTTTGGAATGATGGCTTTAAAAATATATTGCCTGTGAAATGAACTTATTGTCTTCTATAGCTTTTGATCTCTGTCTCTCTGTCCTCTCTCTCTCTCTCTCTCTCTATATATATATATATATATATATAGATAGATAGATAGATAGATAGATAGAGATAGATAGATAGATAGAGATATATATAATAAAAATATGAATATGTAATTTCTATTTTATTTCAACTTTATTAGCTAGACTCATTTAAGGAAAAATTATACTCTTTCTATAAAGTTAATTCAAGATTCATCTCTATGACTATTTCATGGTGCTATGTGAACTTCAATCCCTTTTCTTATACATATACGCTGAAAACTTTTTACCTTTTCTCTTTAGCTTTTCTTATGGTATGGTTAAACATTCCTGGATATTCTTCTAGTATGAATTGACTAAAATTGTTGGGGGAGACAGAAACCAAACTGAATATTGATGGGACGTAATATAAACTGTTTATATGTGTGTAAATTGAGGTATTCTTAAGGACTTCAGCATCAGGTTAAGCCATTTAAAAATGCACTCAAAACAGCCACAAAGAAAAATCCCTCTGCTCACCTCAAATTCTTCTGTGGAGCAAAGGAAAAGATGGGTGTGAGAGATCTCCAACATGGGAAGCAGCTAACACTTCTGTGTTCCTGTCACTCAGGCTCCTGGCGACTCTAAAATATTTAATTAATTGTGGGAAAAAAGTAAAGGAAAGAAGGAACAAAGGAAGGAAGAGAGGGAGGAGGGGAGGGAGGGAGGGAGGAAGGAAAGAGAAACTTCCCTGAAAAGAAAAATTCAAGTTTCTAATTCAAGCTGTTTTTCTATTATTCTTGGTCTATGAATTTCTTCAGAAGTCATAAAAGAACAATTCTACATTTCCATGAGAAAAATATAGAAAGAAATCTAAGGTAAGCTAACTCTGACACAGGGCCCAAGTCCCAGGTTGCATATTGTCTTAGTGCCCATTAGGGTTTTGAATATTCATGACTTCTCAAGTGAAGAACTGCAAATTTCCATCCACCATGTGCTCCAAGAGTGAAGACTCAGATTCTCAATTCCTGACAAATGTGACGAAGAGGTAATTCTAAGCTGCTGGCATGCTCATTCTTCTTATGTGATGATTCTGAGTGTTAGCTACAAGTACACCTGTGCTAAAGACTGACTGGGTAAGCCCCTGAAATGGACCAGACTGTATCTAGTGCAATGTGATGATTGCTCTGTTATGTAAAAATTTTACATTGTACACATGATGAAAAAATGAGAACCAGAGGATTTATGTTTTCAGTGTGTGATTTCAGGAAGCAAAAACATGCAGACTAGTACGGTTGCAATACTTGTTTCTTGTGAGGAGTTTTGACATACAATGGCGACTGCCCTTGGGGTGGAAGCTGTAGTTGGGATAGTCACTCATTTCAAGGTAGAGGCATATCAGTGAAATGACTATGCACCCATTCTTAAATGTCTTGTGTTAAATAGGTTGATGTTTGACAGCAGCGATCCTTATTTTATTAAGAGAATGGTGCCCGGTCACATCACTTGTAGTTAGCATTTTAATTTTCTCTTCACATGGAGGCATTTCAATTTGCATTGATTTGAGTGATTGCTTAATTTTGAGAAATGAAGCTATCACTTTTAACTTTCAAATCACATAAACCACTTTCATTGTCAAATGCTGAAAAGGGCAAATGTAATAAATGCTCAGTGGAAAGGCAGATTTACTAGGTTTCTGTTCTCATAAGTTGTTGTTTGCTTAAATGTCATTAATTGAGACAGGTATTTTAAGGAGAAATAAATGGCTGTTTCAGTTATTTCTAAAATATATGCCCAATGTATAAATGAAAGAACTTTAAAGATCTTATTTTAAGAAGAAAAGTTGATATATAGTTCAGAACTATAGCTGAAATTTGGTGAATTTTTATTTAAAGGAGTGCTAAAATGTATAACAATGAAGCTGTGTATAATATATTGAACATATACGAGATGGGAAGAGCTGCACTACATAATTGATATGAACAGGAACTCTGAAACTTGAGGAATTTAGCTCCATTTAACCATTTTGGAATTTTAAACTTAGAAAAATCTTAGTTATTTATCTAAAGGAAGCAGTGATACTGTCTTTTTACCATCAGATAATCTGAGAGGATGACTGTCAAATTAAATTAAGAAAAAAAAAATGCCAGCCCTTATTGCCATTCTTCCTATATTATGCCCACTCCACTTATTTCAAGAAAACAACTATGGAAACTGAGACAATTACATATTTTGCAAGAAGAATATGTTGAAGTTCAGCCAAAAACACAAGCAGAGTTCTAGGGGCAACATTTGAGATGATAGTACATGCAGAGGGCGTTCCAAAATCCCTAAGCGGTCCTACTTGTGAATGTTACCCTTGCTGAGATCTCTAGTATGGAAATTAAAGGTGCCATTTCTGGAAGTGAGGCATAAGCTGCTATTTTGATTCAACCAAAACTAAGACAAAAATGTAGTGTCCTCCATGTCTTAGTTTATAACTGTTAGTCTCAAAAAGAATTGCACAGGGATAAGATAAACAGGAAAAGCATTTAGTGTATGTATTGCAATTGTTTAAATTTTTCAGAATGGAAGTCAGTGGCTCCAGTTTCCCTTTAGAAAGACTGGAGTGCAGTTCTATTTAAAAACAAAATCAGTTACTAGCAACCTTTTAAGCCTTATGATTCTTATTCTGAAAATTTGTAAGTATGTTTTATTGTTCATGCATTCATGAATAAAACATAAAAACAGCCAGAGATGGTGGTTCTATTTTGTACATAATGAAGGAAATTTCTAAAAATAGTTCCTTATCATTTGCTCCATTATTATTTAATGTCTATTGACATTTTAGAGATGCAAATGTAGTGAGTGGTTGTTTATGGATTAGGTGTGTGTTTAACACCGGATATATCCTAATTAAGCCTGTACAACTGTTGCTTCAAATTTTCATTAGTAGAATGACATGGTTAGAGAATGAACTAGTTTGGAAATGTTCACAAAGAAATCAAATACTGTCTTGACAAGTGGAGGCCCATCATCCAGATAAACATTGTTCTGATGTGACAAGAGAGAGGCTACAAAGTCCTTCTCAGAGTTGACCACTCACAAACCTGATATCCCTGATCCATATCTGCTTGTTCAGCATTATGGCTGAGACTCTTCAGGCATTTCCCCTCACCTATTTCACAACCCAAGCAGTTGGCTCCCCAAGATATCTTCATTCGTATTTCTCAAGAAAACATTAGAGGTAAAAGCCTAGGAAACCCCATGGAGGAGAAGAGGAAGCCCATGGTTCTATAACAGGAAAGAAAAATATTTCAAAAAAAAATCTTATAACTTCCATGCACTGACAGCTCCTCCCTACTCTGGGGTAGGAATGAACCACAGTCATCTGGTTGCTTTCATTATTTACTGAAAGTTCCATGGGAGCACTGTGTTGCTCCTTCTGTTGTTAATCAATACAGTGAATTAATGAACAAAAGAGCAGAGAAACCTATACAGTCAAAAGAAAATAGTATTTGTGTCAGCAAGGAGATGAGAGCAACAAACAGATGCAGTTCTTAGTGAACACTAAACATTGGTTGCTCTTGTCCCTCCATTTTGCTTTTCTATCTCCCATAATAGAAATAAAAAGGGAATTAAACTTGAACTATCCCAGTACCAACAAAACCTGATGGATGAAGTTGATTACTCATCTTTTATGCTTTGAAACTAATGTAGTGAACTTTCATAAAAAGGAAGAATAGAGAAAATAGTTTTAGTTAGCAATATAAAAATAAATGGGTCAGAAATATCCAGCTGTTTAATTATACCTAAACATAGATGCTTTCTGTGTTTATATATAATATAATCAGAGAAGAATAATCCAGGCATTAACTTAAAACTTAAAAATCATAATCTTCACTGCCAAATCTCTAAAGTAATACATACTTCCAGTGAAGGCCTTCCTCTTGATTCACTGGTTTTCCTTTGGGCTTCTGAAATGATAAGGCCATTGCATGCTTCCTTAAACTCCTTGTGTGCTCTTAGTTGCAAAACGTCACTGTTGCCAAAGACTTACTTGTTTTCCCTTCTATTGTGGTCCTAGAGTTAAATGAAGGTTTGGACAAGGGGCTGGACCTGGAATGACAATTTTTACTCTACTGTCACTGCTGCCATCAGTTTTAGGGGGACAGTTTGAAAAGCGGTAGTCTGTTAAAATTTACAAAATTAAATCTCTTCCCAAATATTTCTTTTTACAAAGCTGTCCAGAAGAATGCTTCTGTCTAATTCTGCAATTTTTCTTTTCCATAAGAAAATGAGTTGTTTCTCAGCATTGGATATTTTGAACTAATTTTAGAAATAATTGAGAGGTAAACACCATCTGCAGCTTATGCATTTAAATGAGAGGTCAGGACATATTTGCATGAATTTGTCAACGCTGCCAATTAAAAAGTGACTTGCGTGACTCTAACAATGAATTTAAGCATATATAATTATATAATCAAAATTGCTTCCCGGGAAACATATGCAATAGTTAATATTAACAACCAACATTTCCTTGAAGACCAAATCCATCCCACCTTTATTATGCTATAGTGAGGCTTATCTCTTTTTGAGTATTTGGCCAATGGAGACCCTTTAGACTGTAATCATTACAGGTTATTGCCATCACCCTTGATCAGCCTCCAGAACTTGATGGCAAGATTCTATTGTTAAAAATCAGTCATAAAAATGGAAATGACTTAGAAGCTTCATCTCTACTGGCTAACTTTCACAGTGCTAGAACATTCAGTGCAGGTGATGGGAGGAGAAATGTCATCAGTCTCACTCAGCTGTGAATTCTTGAAGCAACTAATAGTGACCTGTGGCAAAAGTAACATGAGTGTTATGGGCATAATCGGCTAATTTTCAATTGGGTCCAAGGCCTACTGCATGAGATAGAACCCATACCTGAAAACATTATCAGGGCTAAATACCTGTGCTTAGATAGGACACAGGTTCTAGGCGAGAACCTATTATTATTACTCTGCAAAGGTGGCATAGTATGAAAATGACTCCTAGTGATTTAATGCTATACCCATACATGAGGACATCTCTTATCTCTCATTAGAGAAATTTCATTTTCACGTTAGATGGCAGTTAAAAGACCCATAACTTCTCAATGTACAGAGAATAAGTAACTGTGAAATTCTTAGCCTTAAATAGGATTTCTAATCATATTTCCTCCTCCAATGCAATACTAGTCATAGACGAGGCATTAATAAAAGGCTTTAATTGCCAGAGATGGTGAGTGACTTTAGGATTCAATGTTTTCCAGACACAAGAAAGCAGTTGTACATATGAACTCACAGAGGATGTGAAAGCATGCATAAGACCTGTGCAACTTCAGACTAAACAAATCCCAACATGAAGTGGGCAAAAATCCATTCCCCAGCAGATGAACCATTGGTATTTGACAGCTGATAAGAGAGTGAGAGTCAGTTATTATTATTATTATTATTATTATTTGATCCCTAATAGTTTAGTCACACTATGGGACCATTTCTTCATCCCAGAGAAGTTGAATAACATAAATTGTATTTGATGTTTTTGTTTATTTGTTTTTTTGTTTTTGTTTTTTCACAAAATGAGAGCATGAATTTGGGTAGGTGGGAGATAGGGCTGGATCTAGAAGGAGCTGTGGAAAGGATACATATACTAAAAATATGTTATATAGAATTCTTAAGGAATTAATAAAATATTCTCAAAAGAATCCATGTTATAAAGGATTAGAAACATTGAGTAGAGGCTGTTTTTAAACATTGGCAATGCCATAAATTTACTTTACAAATTTTTACTACATTTTCTGAGTCTTTCAATATGTTAGATTCTATTTTCATAAATCATTAGATTTTGTTAGGAAACAACTATATAGATAAATAAAGTAGTGATAGTGATATGTTTATTTCATGATGCTTATTTTTTTTCTTCTTACTTTAAAAGATCACACAATTTTAGGTTGGTATTATTTTCTCTCCATTTATTTAAACAGTGGAAATAACATTTTTTCTCTAATCTATAATCATTTAAAAATTATTTGAGGACCTAGAGTGGCTCAAAGATGAAGATCACTATCTGCTCTTCCAAAAGACAGGTTAGATGATTCAGTCTTTTCTAAAGCCCACTCAAGGAGATCTGTCGCCCTCTTCTGACCACACTGGACACCTGGACACTGCACTCAGATGCATCTCTCTCTCTCTCTCTCTCTCTCTCTCTCTCTCTCTCTCTCTCTCTCTCTCTCTCTCTCTCTCTCTCTCTCACACACACACACACACACACACACACACATACACACACATGCACGTAATTAAATTTTTTTGTAAAAAATTTGCCGAGTAGTGGTGGCATAGGCCTTTAATCCCAGCACTTGGGAAGCAGAAGCAGGCAGATCTCTGAGTTCAAAGGCAGCCTGGTCTACAGAGTGAGTTCCAGGATGCCCAGGGATATACAGAGAAACCCTGTCCCAAAAAGCAAATGAAAAATAAAAAAATTATATAAGTCTGAAATTTGTTTTCAAAAACTATACTTCAGTTGATACATAAAAGTAGCAAAAAAAATCATGCATTACTGGGGTAGTGTGTGATGTTTTGATAAACATATACTGTGCAATGATTAAAGCAAGGTAATCTAATTCCTGAAGCAATTTTCATTTTTTATTTTCAAACCTCTTCCACTTTTGAAATTCATTGCCATGTATAGTCACTTTACTATGATATAGCAGCAGTCACTCTGTTCCTAACTGATGTCTTATAGCATTTACTGGTAAGCCTCCCTTTCAAAACACTGTTTGGGAGACAACTACCACTCTACTCTCACACTATAAAATCCCCAAAATATGATTGCAATTCTCATTTTTTCATGACATTTTAGTCCAGTTTTCTTTATGTTTACTGCAACATTAATACTCCATTTTCATTATTTGTTGTAAAAATTTCTGGTTTTCGTTTCAATTTTAAATTTTCTTTGTTAGAGGAACAGTTGTAATTTATTTTTATTCTTGGTTTTCAGATTTTAGATTTAATTTAATGACTTTATTTTTTATTTGTTATTTTTATTTTTTATTTCGACAAAATTTATAAGTTGACATCTTTCTAGGTTAAGTAGAAGTTTTCTAGTTACATTTAAATCTCTTCAGAAAATTCTGACCACACAGAACATACTCAATTTTAGTGTCCAGAATACTGTGCCACGGGTTCTGAGCAAGGACTAGTCAAGTTTTCCCCTGGCTAGAAGGTATGTTTAGAATCTTGATAAAGGTGAAACAGTCCGGCTTTCCAGATAGTTTTCACAGTCACTGTACGCACTAGAACTCAGTAACAGAGATGTGCTGTCCTTTTGGAAGAGCCTCCAGGCTGCTGGCTAAGAGATATTTCTAAAGACCATGGCTTGTAGCAGAGTCTCTTGCTCTCATGAAGCATCAGCGAGAGGGCATCCTGCTACCTTCTTATGAAGCATAGGGAGGCATCCTGATATCTTCCCATGAAGCATCAGGGTAAGGGTATCCCGCTGTCTTCCCATGAAGTGTCAAGTGAGGGAATCCTGATATCTTCTGTATTTCTGATGTTATCTTTCTCTTAGTATTAGACTGTGGGATGTCCCTGAAATGATAGGGCAAGCAGGAGGCCTTGGCGAATTGGTGCCCCAGTGGATGAAGGAGACATGCCATGCAGACGTGGTGCATGCACGTAAGCCTAGGTACCTGACTTAGATCCTAGGAACCCACAGAAAGGTGACTGGAAATAATCAATTCCATGAATTTCTCTCCTGATCTCCTGTGACACATGTGGCCCAACACATACCTCATGCATTTGCACATGTGTGTGCATGCACATGCATGAACAGAGAGAGGGGGGGAGGGGAGGGAGAACGCCTTTAATCCCAGCGCTCGGGTGGCAGAGGCATTCGGATCTCTGTGAGTTCGGGGCCAGCCTGGTCTCCAAAGCGAGTTCCAGGAAAGGCGCAAAGCTACACAGAGAAACCCTGTCTGGAAAGAGAAAGGAAGGGAAAGAGAGACAGCAGAGACGTGCACACCTCGTGGTGGGGAGGGGAGGAAAGGTGAAGAGGAAGCAGGGAGGGGTTTTACATCAGGACACAGGGTGGGTCCCCAAGGGGTGAGCCAGAATGCCATCAGTCCCCACCCTGTGCTCTCTCTAGGATGCGGTTTTTCAGATACTAACCATTTGGTTCTCATCACCTCCCAGGGAACCAGGAAGAGAACCTTGACAAATGGTCGTGCCTACTCATGACTTTAGTTCAATATTGTTTTAAGCTAAAGGCAAAGTTTTGCCTTAGTAGATATGAGCTTTCTGGGTTAATGTAAAATAACTTTTGGTTTGTACGAATATCCTTATTTATAAAAAAAAAAAATCTTGCAACTCTCAAATGCTTTAATTTTTATCTTTTAACAAGTATTTATTTTTAGAGTTTTTATAAGGTCAGCCAACAGTTTCCTGTGTTTCTTAAGAAACAGATGAGACTGAACATTTTTTAAAGGCACAATATAAAATTTTAAGGACTTTTATGAGACTGAAAAGTAGAAAATGCAAAGAAGAAAACTTTTCTTAAATATATAGCCATAATATCTTTGAGAGATGGTAGACAAAGTGATATATGTCATTTGAGATATGTCACATGATGCAAGCAAAAAGACGTTAGTTCATCAATTTAAAAGTTTCACATATAGTAAAATGTTTGCATACAGTATTGATAACTAATATTTATATGCTAGAACTTTTGTCTTTATGTTTATCCTAAGTTTTCTCATGTTGATGTTGAAGTAGCTGCATTTAAAAACTGCTATTATTTCTATTTTATTAAAGGTATCTCATTATTTCTACCATACTCACAATAATATTTCACTTTATGACTCACAGTGCACAAATTCTTATACTGGGGTGTAGCTAGAGTTTTCCTGCCTTGCCCACAGTCAGGACAAATCTCTGTCACCCACCAGTCCCACAGCCGCTCAGACCCAACCAAGTAAACACAGAGAATTATATTGCTTACAAACTGTATGGCCGTGGCAGGCTTCTTGCTAGCTGTTCTTGTAGCTTAAATTAATCCATTTCCATAGGTCTATACCTTGCCACATGACTCGTGGCTTACCAGCATCTTCACATGCTGCTTGTCATGGTGGCGGCTGGCAGTGACTCCCTCCGCCTTCCTGTTTTCTCTGTTCTCCTCTCTGTTAGTCCCGCCTATACTTCCTGCCTGGCCACTGGCCAATCAGTGTTTTATTTATTGACTAATAAGAGCAATTTGACATACAAACCAGCCCATAGCACTGGGGACTAGCCATGGCTAAAGCTTTAGTAGATTTTTTATGCAAATTTTAGAAGGGAATTAGATTCTATATTTTTTCATGTTTACCAAACTGAAGTTAGCTATAAAGGTCACAGATGACAAATACTCTCTCTTTCTAAAATAAATCATGTCTAATCAGAACACTCAAGATTTAGGAGTTTCTCCATAGAAATCACAATTTTGAGTTTTCCATATGAAGCTTAGTGTTCTCACAATCATAGTGGCATTTGATCACAGGCTTTGCTATCCATATGACAGAAAAGGTGAACCTCAGTTCATTCCAGTCAGATATTTCCCATATGTTATCTTCAACATACTACTAGGCTATTTTGATAATTATTAAAAATACTGTCTACTTAGCAACTCCCATGGAAAGTAGTTTATTTAGTTCACAATTCTGGAGTTCTATGGCCATGGTCCTGACATTTGCTGTGCTCTGGTCCAGGGCTAATGGTTTGTGTCATCCTGATGATGCGAACCTATGTGAGAGAAAAAGGTTCCATAGCAACACAGGAAACCAAATAGCCTGAGGAAGGGCCAGGGATATGCCCTAATTAGCTGCAACTTCAAAAAAAATCTCACAATTTCTTACCATTATCACACTTAGTGCCAGGCTCCCAACACATGAAACCATCTAGAACATACCTAACCATATCTAATCTACATCATCTTTCCTCTTTTCTCCAAAGATCATTTTCTTCTTGAAATACAACATATAATCATTCAATCCCTGATGATCCGAACATATTTATTTCTTCTAAAATCATTCAAAAGTGCATGTCCAAAATCTGAGGCCCTATGCAACCTGCCTTGTTTTGAACTTGAAAAATTATAAACAAATCATCTACTTCCAACGCAGTGTAAGAATGCAGATAGCATTAAATATCCCTATTCAAAAAGTAATACATGAAGAAGAAGAAAGGAGTATTACGACAAAGCAAGGTCAAAATCCAGCATACAGCTCCATGTCTGCAGCCGATAAACACTGTGGAGGGAAGGGACAAAGCCTTGGCATGCCCCTTATTTATGGTTATTCACTCAGTCTAGCTTTGAATAGTTTTTGATCTTTCACCATTGTGGACATTGTATATTGCTGGTAATTCTCCATTCACATGTTTTCTTTGAGGCTTAATTCTCAAAGTTTCTCTCGGCTCACCTCTTCAGGGGCTTTCTGCAAGATCTCTGCTTTCTAGGATCTCCGACATCCCTTTGGAATCCCTGAGGAGGCTACCATGATCTCTATCTCCCATGTTATAAGACCAGTATTATGTAGATTTCAAATTTTATTTTTACAGTGAGCTCAAGTGTTACACGGGACTTCTTTAGTCATAGGTTTTAGTATAAGACCACTGAGCGCTTAGTTTCTTGAAAAAGAATACTTAAGTAGCCCTTAAGAGATGGCATATGTCTCTGAAACATTTGTTCTGGAAGTTTGGAGCCTGTAAGGGAAGAAGAAACATGGGGAGAAATTACTGAAATGCCTTCTTTACCATGATATTAGTGAAAAGAACTGACTCTTTGGACCCACAATCTTTTTAAGTGCTTGTGTGTGTGATGTGAATGGTGCATCTACATGAGTCTGTGGGTGGGTTTGCCCAGGCATGTATGCAGTGGTAAGAGAAGGATATCCAGTGTCTTCCTCTATGGGTGTTGCCCTTATTGCCTTCCCACAGTCTTTCAGTGAACCAGATGCTAGATATTTGAGATAGGCTTACTTGTCAGGAGTCTTTTCTCTCTGAGTGCCTCATTGCTGAGGTTACAGGCATGCAAAACCTTGTGAAGATTTTCATATGTGTGTTATGGATTAAAACTCAGTACCTCATGCTTGCAGATCAAATACTCTGATCCTGGAAAGCTCATCACCACTCTTCCAACTCATTAACCATCCCAATGGTACCTCTAAATATTTAAATGTGGTTTAACAACCCTATTCTAGAGTACTAAACTTTAAGTTACCATAGCAAAATATTGGAGGCTGGTTAACTTATTTTAAAGTTTATTTATTTTTATTTTTTGTATATGGGTTTTTTGCTTGCATGTATACCTGTGTATTATGTACATGCAGTACCCTAAAAATCCAGAGGACTTTGGATCTCCTGGAACTGGAATTGCATGTGGTTATAATCTGCAGTGTGAATGGTAAAAACTGAATCCAGATCCTCTGGAAGAGCAGCAAGTGTTCTTAACTGCCAAGTAATCTCTCAAACCCAATGTATCAATTCTAAAACAATTGCATTGAGATGGTAGCTCTAGAAGTTCCAGGGCCTGGAGCCAACATTGGTTCATATCTGAAAAAATATCTCATGGTAAGTGGTATTAGAATCAAGGAAGCATGGTAACATAACATCTCAGGAAGCTATAAAACCCAAAATGAGACTGTAGTGACTTCCCATTAGACCCCCACCAATAAGGATCTTGATATTGACACATTGAAGTCCAAGGTGCTAATGCATTTCTTTCAGGACATTTTAAAATCATGCCCAAATACAGCAACATTCTTCCCTCAGGGCAATCATGATGTCTTGTGGTTTATCCATTTTGTCACACCAGGTGTGGCCTGTATAGATATTCATAACAAATTAGTGGGGTTTTGTTTTTGTTTGTTTGTTTTGTTTGTGTAGAATACAGGAGCTTCTTGTAATTGTTTTTAATTCAAGACAGCTATGGAATATAATTGTAATTCCTCTTATAAATATTCTGTACTTCGTAATAGTTGATTGGTTTTATTGAATTGTACTCCTGAAAGAAAAACTTTGTAGGAAATGCATAGCTTGAGCTTATACTAAAAAAAAAAAAAATGTCTCATCAAATACAGAAAGCTAGGATAGACCTCAGGGATCACTGGTTCCTTACTTAACCCTGAAGATGGACTAGTGGTTACAAACAGGGGAGATGATGAGAAATGGCAGCTTCCCACTTATGTGAGGCTCAACAGGGCCATCAGGCTGTGAAACAAGTTGGACTCATTCCAGGAAAATGTCTGAGGAAATTAATAATTCAGTTAGAGTCAGAATAAGAAAAAAAATATACTATGTAGGCAAGAGCAATTTTTATGAAAATTATAAAAATGTAAAATGCCAGGTAAAATGTTGGAGTTGAAGCAGCGATGAATTTGAGTCAAGAAATGTAGCTTGATATCTTTGTTTTTCACATTTAGGTATTTATTGACTGAACATTAGCCAGGGAAATTCAGTTTAAATTTTCTAGTTTAATCTCTAGTTTACTCATTCCAGTAGGCACAACTGAATCTGCTTATGGAAAAAAAGTAATTTGACATATAGAAGGATATTTGTGTGTGCATAGGTATTGAAATATTGATTCCCACATATAGTAAGCATAAAATGGATAGTCCCAGGTGCTCCTGCAGCTACAGGTGTCAGTACCATGCTGGTCTCAACTACTCGCGTTGCTGTATTTGGTACTGATCTACTTGCACAACTCAAGTTATGAAGGGGGTTCGATTTGTCCATGAGATTTTTATTCTCTAAAATTCATGGTCAACATGTTGTATTTAATGGCAATTGCTGGAATTGTCTATACTTTGAAAAGAAAAAATAAAATAAAAAGAATGGTCTTTTCAAATTCTTGCCAAGATCTTAAAACTTGGGTTCTAATGCCCATTTTAAAATAGATTCCCATTCCTCATGTAACAGGGCATATTATTTTCTTTGAGATACAATGATGATAAAAACAAGTCCATTTTCTTTCAACTACAATAGTCCACGTATGGACAAAGAAAGACATCAGTGATAAAAGCAAACACAAAGCCAGGGTTAAGCCTCAATTGTCCCATGCTTAAAAGGTTCTCATGGGCTTCTCTGTCTTCATAGCTTCCCTAAAATCAGTGAATCTATTTTCTGGTTATTAAATTCTGGAAAGAAAGGGAAATGGTCTGCTGGTGTTTGGTTAGTGCACAGCCATTCAAATCTGTTGCTCATGACTAAGGAATTTCTCTCTTGTTGGGTCAGAATTATGTAAGTAAGGTTTAGAATTCCCTTTGTCTTGGATCCATTGCCCATGTCAAGGACATTTCAATCAAGGAGGGAAATAATGTATTGGCTGAATTGAAGACCTCAGGAAAATTATTAGAACTGTTTTCCTTGTGTCTTGCATGATGTAAAAAAACAGGGAGGATAGTGGAGAGAACTTGGCTTAAAATAAATATTTATTTTTTTATCATTGGAGTGTGTTTAAATTGATCTTTAAAAATACTCTCTCTAAAAATATAATCAAGTAGCTGAAAACTCTGGTCTTATTTACAAGGTGTGTCTACTAGAGTGAAATATACATCAAGAGAAACCATAATATCAAAATTATATATCTATATAAGCAAATTTACTATTAACAACACAATATTTTCTAATTTATTGTGAGTTCATGTCCTTTTGGTCAAAGATATGTGATTTCTACAACACACACACACACAGAAACAGTTCCAACAGGCATCACAGGCAAGCTTCCTATAGAAAAACCTGTGACAGCCACTCTGAATATCTCAATAACAATATTTTGAAGACAGAATTTCTATATTAATGAGAACATACAAGGTCCTTTAGAAGAAGGACACTACACACTTCCCTTGAAAATTAAATATTTAAAGTTATGCTTTCTTGGAGATATTAGTGAACTTGTAAATCATAGTTAAAAAGCTGTATGGAATCAGACACTGAGCAGCAGAGCCAAATCTTGGGTATTTTCTAGAATCACGACCAATGGCATAAAGCTTAGGATTTGCTAAGGAGTGGGCTACAGGATCCCTGGGTTTTAGGCCATCTCTCTAACAGAAGTTTAGTTCTATAACCCAGCAGAAGACAAACAATGTTTAAGCTCAGCTATAAGTACACTGAAAAACAGCTAGCTTGCTTTCTTTAAATTAAGGTATTCTGTTTAAAATGCTATTGCCTTTCATTTGTGTGATTTTTTTTTGAAATAGGTATAAGAAAATGCAAATCTCCACTGGAGGAACATGTCAGACAGACTTTGTGAAGAGGCCTCCAAAGACTCAGCAAATGAAAGCAGAAATGAAAAACTGGGATTGGAAGAAATTAAAAGCTCTGCACAGTGGAAAAAAAAAAACAATTACTAGAGAAAATAGACCGAATATAGAATGAGAGATAATCTTTATGAGCCACTTATCTTATAGGGGATTGAAATTTATAGTATATAAAGAACTTGAAGCATTGAATACCAAAAATCCCAAAAGATCCAATCAATCAGTGAGTGAATAAGTCTTGATCTTTTTGATAATAAAATAATAAATCCGTTTATGATAACTTGAGTAGCTTCTTTTAATTTTTTTCTTCTTTCATTAGTTGTGTTTATTTATTTATTTATTTATTTATTTATTTATTTATTTATTTATTTATATTTAAGAATGTGTCTTAAGCAGCCCAAGCTGGCCTTGCACTCACTGGACAGCCAAGGTTGGCCTTGAATTTTAACCTTGTCTTCATCACCAGAGAGCTGGGATGAAGATATGAACCAACATACACTGCCATACTTGATTGTGATGTTTTAAAAGCATATCGGAAGCTTTCCCTAAACTGGTATTCAGTGATTATCGTGTTTAAACTGGACATGTTGCTTGAAATGTCTGTGACCTGGTGATATAGGTAAGAATACAGCCCGCGGCACAAAGGAAAAGCCATTCTAGAGGTACGTTTCTGACCATCTTTTCTCTGTTGCTCATCAACTCATCATACCATAGTGTCATGGGAAAGCAAATAGTTTGCTGCTAAGTGAAGTAGGTGAGGTTGTGGGATTTTTAAAAGATGGAAGGACCCATTTCAAGCTCTGAGGCTAAGGTTCAACATGAGGCTCTTCATGAAAAATATTTAGAAACTTGCATATTTTCCAAAATGACCCAAGGGGTCATCAAAATATAAAAGATTTGCCATTATTATGAGGTAATTTAAGAAATCACTAGTCAGACTTTTGAAGATAGTTTAAATTATATTGAAAGTAGAAAACTTGAGCTATGGCAGAATGTCAAGAAAGAAATAGACAAAATTGTTAATAGTAGAAACAAAGAAAGACCCAGTCACTATTTAATTGAAAGAAGCCTGACAAATAAACTTAATTAAATGTAGGAATTACTTGGTTATATGGAGATAGACAATGCATCAGAAAACATAGAATGATATTTACATAGTTTTGCCTTTGACAGACCGAGTTGTTTTGTGCTTTAGTGAGAAGGGAAATGCAAGACGAAGAACATGACACAAACACACACATTCTTATTAACAAACTGTTAACCCTACTTCTGATATCTGTTACACTGGTCTGACCAAGCCAATTGATTTAGATCTTGAGGTGAGTTTATGATTTAGAGCAAGGCCTGTGGACGGAGAGAGCCTCTTAGGGGAACTGAGCACTTTAAACTAAATACACTAATTTCACAGCTGGTGACTTGAATAATTTAACTGGGCTTTGTGTGACAGACTCTTGTTAAACATTTCAAGGGACTTGCATAACCTAAAATAAATTCCTGGAAGCAAGCTGTCAGTCTTTTGGTTTTGCCTGGCTCTAATATGCAGAGGGAATTTGATAACCAGAAACAGGGGATTGAAAATGATGCATGAAATAAAATGTCCAAAAATGCATTGAAAAGTGAAAGGGAAGTACATTCTAGTTACTACTTTCTCTTCTTTTCTAAAAAGCCATGTACTGACAGGATGTCATGCTTCTTCTTGTCTACTTGTATTGTGTACCTTAAGCCATGCTCATCCTGCACACGCAACACACAACAATTAGGGCTGCAAAATTCAGAGGAATAAAAAATATTTAAAATTTCAATAACATATATCTAGGTTTAATAAATGTATGAGCCTTGATGCACATTTGATTAGAGAAGAATTGAGGAAAAACTAAAATATTACTTAAAATTGTAAAGTATTGGGGCCAGGAAAGATCATTCAGAGCATAAGAGTGCTTTTTGCTCTTGCAGAGGACTCAGGTTTCATTCCTAGTAGCCTTGATCTGACACCCTCTTCTGGATTCTGTGTGCTCCTGTACAGACATGGCAAACATACACATGGATAAACACATATCTACATGAATAAAAACAAAATAAAATTTAAAAACTTAAAGGATCATATTTGTGACATTAAATTCCTAAAATATTATCAATTTAGCACCTATACTACATATTGTCTATAGACAAATGTCTTGAATTTGTGTAATTTTGTCACTGGGCATGTTCCTGTCTAGAGAAAGGATTGTTTTTTCCTCTCTAAAGTCTATAAGCATGCTTTATCTCCATTTGAAATTTCCCAAAATTATAAATCATAGCATCGGCATATGTTCAGCTTGAAGTGTTTCGTGCTGAAAAAGTTAGTCAGTTTTAAAAGCTATAGTTCTCATACTCTCATATTTTGTTTTTCAATGTTTTGCTCATAAACAGTTATTAAATAGAAATAACAATGGCAAAGAATTCACTTTAAAAGTATAAAATCACAGAATAATACGAAATTTGTGTGTAGGTATATCCTTGTGAGCAGAGAGAATTTCCTTAATGTTTTGGAAGAATTCAAGGGTGAAATTGTTAGCTAAAGTGTGTGATATGCTGCAGAGCAAACTACTGTGCAAGGTACAAATATCTGTCGATGTCACTAGCATCCAGAAGACAAGTCTGTGAGCACAAGTTTTAGGACTGGGTTGTTTGATGTTGCACTTCATGGAATATATCCTAATAAACATCTTATTTATAAATTAATTTATCAACTCAAATAATGTTTTTATATATTCTTCTTCTAAAGATTATGAATTTTTCATGGAAATATTATGTTTTGCTTTTTTCTTGAAGAGTAGTGAATAATGAATTTCTGTGTCTATATCGTGTCAGTAGTAAAAGCAAAAAAAAAAAAAAGCTACGTTGTCTTGAGTCTTTGAACTTCATCTTTATTTCCAAACATTGTTAAGAAAAAGGAAAAATAGTAACATTCTAATTTTAAAAAAAGATAAAATTGTGAGAGGGTAGATAATAAATATAAAATGAGATTATTCATACATATAAACACACACACACACACACACACACACACACACACACACACACACACACACAAATGCAGAGAAGTAAAGCCAAAGCCCTATATGTAAGTAAAGAGATTTTAGTAAAACTGAATTACAGAGGGAGGGATTTGCTAATTTAATTATCAAAATAGGTGCAGAAGTATTAACATTGAATAGGCTTAAAACATAGAATTTGGCTGGGCTATACAGTGTTTGCCTCAAATATATAATGCCTTGAGATTAACCTGCAACACCAAACCAAGCAGAAACAAAACAAAAAACACACAAAAATGCATGAGCCATCTAGTTATTGTGTCAAGTTGATAATAGGTGAAGATTATTATATTGTAAATTTCATGGTTAAATGTATTATTGATTAGAAACCGGATATCATTACCTTCTGTATTCATTCATCTTACCATATGGACAAATTTGCCCAATTACTAATTTTTTTTTTATCAATTTGACATAAATATACAAACAAAGCACTCCTAAAGTTTAGAATAATATTAAGTAGTTAAAAGTGTATCTAAATTATAGTTATAAATGTGCCAGTCACTGCAGATAATAATTAGCAAATATGGACCAGTTTGGGTTCCTGTGATTTCACAGGGACTGGAGGACAAGCTGCAACAGCCTCAAGGATGCCTTTTACCTCGTGCTGTCTGAAAGGCACAGGATGCTCTGGCAAAAGAATGCGCTGGACCTACTCCAAGAAATGCTCTAGAATGGATTCTGTTGAGAGGCCTTCCAATCCTTGACCCCATCCTTTGATTTTTTTTGTTATTCTAAAGGAAAAACACCAGTGTAGCAAAGGGAAGCAATCACCATTTGTTGACAAAAGTCATAAGAGAACAGTATGTAAGAGTTCTCCTCTCTTATGGGTAGATTTTTGTTATAGTCTCAAGTATGAAAACTTCTGTCAGGGAAGAAGGAATCTCATTGCTTGAAAAGAAATGCACACCTGGATGTGGTGGTACTCACACATCATTCTAGCTTTTAGAAGGTGACGATGGGAGATAGTTTGAGGTTGACTTGGGCTGCATAGAGATCCTAAAGATACTCTAAAATACAAAAGTGTGACGGCACATACTCAATTATTTTGAGGTGCAGCTGAAATGAGTAGCATGTGACTTGTAGCGAGAATGAAAATAAAGTGGGTTTGCTGAGGAAATCTGAAAACTGAGAGATGAACAAAGAGGGAGAACGCAACTGATTCACTCTGTGAATTTTCTTGAGAGGATCTAAATTTCAGCAAGTTGTTTTCAAAACATCTGCTTGAGTTTGCTCTCATGTGATTTTTACAATTGTTTTGGTAGTTAGCACTGTTTCTGGGTTTGCATCTATGGAAATTTTCTCACAGTGGGAGTAGGGACATTTAAATTTATGCCTGACTGTGACAAGTACAATGCCATGCTTTATGATAGTACAAAGATGGGTCAAAGACATTCAGATATCATAATGTTTTCCACATACATAGTGCTTGCTGATTCTTTAGTAGCAGCATGACATTTGTTTTAATGCTGTTTAAATGCATCAAAACTCTCTACTTCACTGCTTTTCATGCATGTTATGCATGACAATGTCTACATCTTGTATACAATGAAAATAATTTTGAGCTAATCATGTCCTATTCTAACATAGCTTTTAGATATCAAAAATATGTTTTCACTAGTCAAATGGCATTTAATTAATGAAAAAATTCTACCGGATTCAATCTCAATTAGATGCTTATTGAAAACAATGGCATTTTGTGTGGTACTGTACAAACTCTCTGCCTCACAGATTGCATACAAGAAAAATATTAGCCAAATATTATATCATGACTGGTTAAATAAACTAGAGCCCATTCATCTTAATCAAATATGCTACAGATCAGACTGCTGCAGAACATCCAACAATGAAATCTCTAACAAGACAGATTGGTGTTCACTGTAACATATGCTGCCAATCGAAGAGAGTCTCAGTTTGTGTGTATAACAAGCAATTGCAGATGTGCAATATTATGTGTTTGATCTTGAGTACTCCCTACTTAGTACTAAATAACAAACACAAAAGCATATGGATTATAGGGCTATGAATGTGAGAATATCTTATAACTCCCTGAAGTACTCATAAGAAATATGCTGTCAGATTATTGAAAATGTTTAAGAATTACTATAAGATTATTCATTAATAACCTACTAGCATCTTTTAGATTTGTTATTTTAAGTTAGATTTTTTGATACAATATTTATGAGAAAGAATATTTTAAATAATATTAATTGTTGATGGTTAATTATTGATCAATACTATTCATTATTAGTGTATGTATTGTATTTACTATTAGTATATACATTAATTATTGATGTATTATATAATACAGTGTATGTATTATATTTGTATATTATTAGTAAATGTATGTATTATGTAAATGTATGTATGTGTGTTTACATACTATTATGTGGGCATTGTACCCAGTGAGTTACTGTGAGTTTTATCTAGATTGAGTAGATGCTTAACAAATTAAAAATTATTATCATGCACATTTTTCTAATGAAGAAACATAAGCATTAACTGATGACTTAAAGTATCTCAAACTTATATTAAAATTAGTCATAATAGTAGATTCTAATCTAGGCTGATTGAGTTTAAAACCTGTATTTGAAGAAATCTAATATACTTCCTCTTTGAATACATTCACTCAAAGCTGTGACATTGGTGTTGTTCACTGAATTTTAACATTACTTTCCAGGAACCCACTTTACAGAAGAGAGTATTGTAAGGTCACCAAGTAAAGCCGTAATTCTATGAAGTTCTGTAATCTGGGTACTAAGTATTGTCTAGAATATGAGCAGGAGGTCAACATGCTTTAGTGATTCAATGGCCTAGCAAATGAGCTGACAATGGTAGAGTGACCGATAGGAACCATGTGTACTGAAAAACACTGAGATTTTAAGACATTTGTTGGTCACATCTTCAGACAAACATGTCCATTAACTTGGTTGAGAAGGATTTTCAGATTTCCACATATATAAATGTATGTATACAATAAAAACATGTATCTACTCATTCACACAGGTAAGCATAATTTAAATTAAAAAATATTCTTACACATTGTAATGAACAAAATTCATAAATTATGTTACCTAATTTTCATAGACCATTTTACTCCCAATTCTTCATTTAAAGAGAAACATACGCTAGAACTGAATTTTTGACCCGGGTGCAGTTTAGTAAATAAGTCAAGGCAGTAACTGCTGGCTTATCATCTTCTTTGGTAAGATAATGTCTTCCACACATTAAATTGTGTAGTAGATTTTATTTATCAGAACTTTTCCTATGGTATAGCTCTATAACATACTGTTTTTTGTTTGTTTGTTTTTGATACTACTTTAATTGCTTTTCTATTGCTATGGCATAACACTATGCCCACAAACAACTTAGGGAACAAAGAGTTTATTTTAGCTTACAGTTTCCCGGGAGTAAGTGTCTATCATGATTGACATAAGACATGGCAGCACCAAATATGACAGTAGGGTCAGCAAGCTGAGACATCATGTTTTTAACTATAATTGCAAAACAGACGTGAAGTGGGGGAGGGCTAGAACCTCTCAAAGCCTGCTGTCGGTGGCATACTTCATTCAGCAAGTCCACACATAAAGATTCCACAATCTTCCAAAATGGTGCAATCAACTAGGGGCAAGGTGTGAAAATATGTGATCTTATAGTGGATGTTTTTCATTCAAATCATCATTGATACACTGTATAGTTAGTTCACATTCATATCATCCATATGGTCTTGTTAGTGAAAACTTATATTCTCATTGTAGGCAATATATTAAATACCGATCTACAAATTACTATTAAGTGCTCAAACATAATTATTATAAACCTTAAGATTGATTTCTATTTTATAACAAGCCTAAAGTTTCTATATTTTTCAAGTCAACGTCTTGTGTACTACATTGAAACACACGTTCAATGTCATTTCTCTACTATGTGACTTGGGAAAGTTACAATTTTCTCTATTCTTTTCTCATCATACAAACCATTGTTAGAGCTGTTAAGTTTCACATTTCCTTCTTAAGTAGACACATTTTACTGAATGAATGTATTAATCTCCAGTTCCATTTTCTTCCTACTCTATCTTCTAATTCATTTTCATATCAATTCCAATCATTCAACTATTCATCTTATAAAATCCTCATTATTCTTACTTCTACTAGTGATAAACTCAGAACAACTACTTACAGCAATAAATGGATAGCAAAGGTTGATCTCTTACCTGAGAGCCTTCCTCTAACTGGAATAGTTTCTGCCTTTGTTCACTCTAGACGCTGTGCTATTCCCTACTTTGAATTTGACTGTGAAACAAAATCATTACTTGAATGGGCTTGAGGGTTATTTGTGATTTGGGATAAAATCGTATTGGTATTAGTTATGAAAAAGGAATCAAAGATACATTGCAGAGACCATGACTCAAGACATTATTTAAGAGAAACCTGTGTTCAAAATTTCAGAGCAGTTACATGCAGATGCTGTTCGGTAGTCAGTGCAAACAGCAGTGTAGTTAGTGTCCATGTTGCAGCAACCCTCAGCCGTGATCCGTGGCCAAAGGCCCCTCAAAGACCAAGCAAGTGTTCTTCCCCAAACCAGTCATAAGTCACACCACCAACACATCTGACAGCAGTCTGGTATTTGCAAATTATAAAATGAATTCTCAACCCATTGACAGTCTGCTGGTGAAAGTCTCAGAGATAATCCAGTCTATCCAGGAACTGAAAAAAAAAATCCATAACCTTCATGAGCCCCTGGTAATAGACCATCGAACAGGGACCCAACTGAGGACACAGCAAAAGCCACTCAAATCTTACTCATTTGTAATCTTGAGGAGAGTCGCATAAAGTCTAAACACAGCTCAGCAGGAGGAAATCTTTATTTTCTGCCATAAGTCTGTAAAGACTGGAAGAGATAGTTGGTCCTTTAAATACAGACACCTGTGTAAATCTACACAGGCCATGAAGATTCAGGCAAACCTGACCTTGCCAAAGGGAACTTAGAACCTAAACTTACGAGATGCTGTAATAGCAATTTTAAGAAAGATTTTTTTAAATAATTTTTTTACTTAAAAAATTTCTTTCCTTTTACACACCAACCCGTCTCCCCTCCCTCCTCTTCTCCCACCTTCACCCTCATTCCACCTCCATCCCCACCTCATAGAGGGTAAGGCATCCATTGGTAGTCACCACAGGCTGGCATACCAAGTTGGTGCCGGACCTAGTCCTTCCCCGTTGCGTCAAGGCTGAGCAAGGCATCACACCATAGGGAATGGGCTCTAAAAGTCTATTCTTGTCCAGGGATAAGTCCTGGTCTGATTACCAGGGGACCCACAAATATATCAAGCCACACAACTTTCACCCACATTCAGAGGGCCGAGTTCGGTCCCATGCAGGCTCCGCAGCTGTCAGCCCAGAGTCCATGAGCTCCCATGAGCTTGCATCAGCTATATCTGTGGGTTTTCCCATCATGATTCTGCCCCTCCTCCGTTTACCCCCACCCCACCCCACCCCAGCTCCTCCCTCTCTTCAACTGAACTCCATGATCTTGGCCAAGTGCTTGGCTGTGGGTCTCTGCATCTGCTTCTGTCTGTCACTGGACGTAATTCTACGATGGTTCTACGATGACAATTTGGGTAGACACCAATCTGAGTGCAGGGAAAAGCTAGTTCAAGCACCCTCTCCACCTTTGCTTTGAGTCTTAGCAAAAAAGATTTTTATAGATATCAATTTTAACATCAATGGAAAAGAAATAATTTAAAATAATCTGTTTAATTTTTGAGAGACAAGCAAATTCTACTACCCTTCTTACAGATAATGGGAATGATAGAAACTCCTTTATGCTAGGATGGTTTTTCAGTCACATAAATAATTGTGTGTCTATGCTATCATCAAGATGGTGACAAGCGTTTTCATCCCCATAATCAAAACAATGGGGGTCGTATAACAATATGCATGAATAAAAGAAAAATATTCTGGTGTTTATCAAACACTAGACATTGTCTCATGATTTTGTAGTTAAGAATATTTTCTATTACAGAAAAAATGTTCATTTTCTCAAAAATTCTAAATTGCAGACAGAAAACAGTAAAGAAAGACTTCTAATTCATGTAGCAGAGATAACTGTAGTTGAGATGTGTAATTACACAACATCCTTTTTAGAAAAGGTAGAACGGAAACATCTCCATATAAGTGGCTGTAAGTATCAAGATATTCTTAAATGGTAAAAACAAATGTGCAATGCCATTATTTAATTTGGGTATTTCTGTTGATTTTTTTCATGTAAGTAACATTAATATAACAATATTTTCTTGAGATTGATTTTCATAAGTAGTATTACTAAAGTGAAGGAAAATAATACCTTTCAAGATTTAAAAGATAATATGCTGAAGATAAACTCAATTTTATTTCCAAAGGAAGTTTAAGAAGAGCTTTCAACTTGCTTTTCATTGAAAGTAAAACTCTTAAGAACTATGTGCAATTCTGCGTACATATGTAAGGCTAAACTGATAGATGATATCCATCTTTTTAAAATTGTTTGTAATTGTGACTTTGGATGAAATGTTTCCAAATAATTCAATAACCTTCATTTTTTAAAGTATCCAATAAAAAGTACTGGGCCCTGAAGTCATGTATTAATGAAATCTTATATATAACAATGTTAATAAAAAGAAAAGAATCCACACCTTTGAGAGGGAGTGAGTCAAGCGTGGGAGGGTTTGAATCCTTCGGAGGATTTGGAGGGAGGGAAGGGAAGGTGGCACATGTGGTGACAGCTTCTGACATATATTCTATGGATTTTTAATATGAATATGCATCATTTTTTGCCACGAATTTTGAAAATGCTTTTTGGTCTGAATTTTCTTGAGAGAGGGTCTCACTAGGCAGTCCTGTTTCAGGCTAGCCTGCAAACAGATTCATAGACCAGGCTGGCCTTGAACTTACAAGAGAATATATTGTAACTGGATGTAGGAGAATAAGGTTTAGACTATAAACAATGTTGGTTCAAAGCCAGGCATGGGAAATTAGCGAGAATCTACCTTGAAATGAAATATTAAGAAGAAGTCAGTTTTATTCCAGTAGAGTGTGGCCCATGATGCTTTACTGCATGGTGCTACATCCATGAACATGCAATAGCATTAACTGTATACATGTACAAAATTATCAAAGAATAAATAAAATATATATTTAAAAATATAAATGACAAAAATACAACAAGATGAAGATATAGCTCAATGTAAGGGGGAATAGTGCCCTGGGTTCAAACCCTGATATTTCCAATCAAGAAAATTTCTAAACATTTCAATTGGATTATCTACTACCAAATAGTCAGCCCTGAAACATTCATACAAGTAACATTGCAAAGGTTGAGAAGGATATAATTAGCAATATATATATATATACACATATATACATGTAACAATTTATTAAAAAAAGAGGCTATGGTTTTGAGAGAAAGCAATGGGGTAGATGGGAGAGTTTGGAGGGAAGAAAGAGAAGGGGAAATGATATTACAATTACTTAATCTAAAAATTGGAAAAAAAATTTAAAAAGGAATGCAAAATTCTTTCTTGTTTGAGTTTTTGAATTGAAGTTATTCTAAATTAAAAAATTAATTTTGATTAAAAATAATTGTGTTGCTATAAAGATTATTTCAATATTTATTTGCTCTAGAAATATATCAAAAATTTGAACACATCTCTATTATTTAATTGTATTAGCATTTAAAGTGATACAATTAAAACATTACTTAAAAATATTGGTTATAAGTGTGAAACTTAATTTAACAGATTACTATTAATTTCATTTTTATTTAAGATTCATGAAAATCAAGTTAAATTAAATAATGTGGAAATGAGAACTATTATATTTCAAATATCTGACTTTAAAACATTTAATCCTTCTCATGATAAAGACCTATCTTGTTAAAACTTGAACTGTAGTCAAGTGTCTGCTCTACTATTTAATCTTGGCACATCAGGTTTATCTTCATGATATTACTCAATAATTTTATTACTTTTGATACTCCTTGCCCCTTGGGGTAATCATTATTTCTGAACATCCAAGCTAAATGAAGTTCATTGACACAGATCCCAGAATATTTCATTACAGTACCCTTTCCATTTTAATCTTTCAAAGGAATTATGGCTGTCATAATCATTTTTCTATTTTAACCAGACTCTGATTTCCCTATAAGAATTCTGAGACCAAAGGCGTATGTATCTTGATGCCTTTCCATTTCCACAGTTTAGTTAGAATATGAACAGAACACTCGTTGAAGATTTCAAAACTGTTATAGCAATGCTTTCCTCCACTTAAAATTGTTTTAATATATTGTATAAAATAGAAAGGGGCTGAATGTTTGAGTAAGGAAAAGGGGGCTATTTTTTAAAGTTTGCAATGTACAGAAAGAAGTTCTGAAATTTGTTACAAAAAATAGTAGCAGATAGGAAAAATGCAATAAAGTTGAAAAATGCTACTAATGTGTATATCACAGTTTATATACATATCACACAAAGTATACATGATATACATGGTGTGACATGATAAGGACATCAATTTCATTCACCACACAATGAATACATGTATCAAAAATAGTCTATATATGTATGTACATATAATTCCATTTGCACATTTTGTCATAACTAAGCTGATAATAACTAAGCTGATAATAAAATCATTTACAAATGGCACTGACTATTACAGTTTTGTCATGACTATCAAAATGGAACAAAAAACTACGATTTTTGTTGCTAAAAACAAATATGCATGAATTTTAGTTTAATTACATCTAATGTCAAGAGCCATAGAGATTGATTGTTCCCTAAGGACAAATAGCACTTGCAATAATTAACCGAAATTCTCAAATATCTCTTTTAAATGAGCAAGTTGGGAGGCTAAACCAGTCAGATAGACTACAATGCACTCTGAAAGAATAGGTTATATAATTCACTATCAGATTAAAAAATGGTAGGAGGGGCATCTTGAATAAGTTTGATTATTTTCATGTTTTCATCATTATATCTCTTTTGTCCTGACGATAGTTTCTTTGAAACACACTGAAGTTAATCTTTATCATTTCTCTGAAATTAATTCCCACAATGCATTTTGAACAAATATATTAGTATTCAGTAATATCATGCATACTTAATGAATTCCTAATGTGTAATAATGTAATTTCTTCATAAATTCTAGTTGTCCACAATATTCTTCTTTAGTTATTAAAAACACCACAGATTCATTGCAGACTCTTATTCAAAATTCTCACTTTTTATGATATTTTTTACTATTATTTTCTAAACGTAAATTTTAGTTTGAAAATTTAAATATACATATATATATATATGCCTATAATAGAGACCTTAAATTTTTTCTCATTTTCCTCTCTTTTTACTCCATGTCAACTATGCAGCTAGTATGTATGTTGCATATTTTTCTATTCGACTGTACATAATTCTCTAAAGATTTTTTTTAAAACAATGGTCGTGGGAATGAGTAATTAGCAAAATTAAAGTCCTCCAGGATTTGTTCAGCACTATAATAATATTAAAGTTTTTTTTTTTTTTTTTTTTTTTTTTTGGTTTTTCGAGACAGGGTTTCTCTGTGTAGCTTTGCGCCTCTCCTGGAACTCACTTGGTAGCCCAGGCTGGCCTTGAACTCACAGAGATCCTCCTGGCTCTGCCTCCCGAGTGTAATACAATACTACTATGTAACCTTGCATCTTAAACCAACGTTCACATATTCTACTATATTTTTTAAAGATTGTTATATTAATATTAGTTATTACTTTGTATAATCTGGGAATTGGGAAATTTATATAATTAGGAAAAAATTATATAGATGATTGGCCAATTATGCAAATATTATTTACTAAGTCATATATAATATTAAGTATTCTTAAAGACCAGGATTTATTTATAAATTATATTTGTACAAATTAAAATATGTTTAGATTAAAGTGTATTTTGTTGTTCTTCTGAATATTCATAATATTATTATACTTGTAAGTCAGCCTCAGCATTTATTCTTTGACATTAAGTATGAAAGGAAACTACCAATGTTGTAGAATAATCATTTTGTACACTGTGACTTGTTTAATAAAGAAGCAGACTAGCCAATATCTGAACAGGATAAAGTTAGGCAGCAGAGACAAACTGAGAATGATGAAAAGAAGGGCAGAGTCAGTGGAGTTGCCAGGAGACACAGAGGAAGTAGGACATGCTGGAGGACAGTTAAATCCACTTGACAATACATAGATTAATAAAAATGGGTTAATGTAAATGTCAGAGTTAGCTAGTAACAAGCCTGAGCTATTGGCCGAGCATGTATAATTAATATAAGCCTCTGTGTGGTAATTTGGAAGTGGCTACCAGGATGGGAAAATTCTGCCTGCATAACAATATTGAATTTAAAAACACTATTGGGCCTCTTATAGTGGCACAAGCCTTTAATCCCAGCATTCAAGAGGCAGAGGCAGGTGGATCTCTATCTTTCTATCTATCATCTATATAATCTTTGTATAATTTTTGTATTATGTATAATCATACATAATTATATATTTATATATAATATATATTTTGTATAAACATTGTATATACATTATGCATAATTATGAGTGTGTATATATACACATATATATAATTTTGTATCTATTTGTAATAATTTTTTTTTATTATTATGTTCCTGGTTTACATTTATTTTTAAAATTTATATTAAAGACTTTTTCATATTACATATATATACATTCTTAAATATATATACATACACACACACACACACACACACACACACACGTACTCATAAATACACACGTATAGCCATCTGAGTCTGTTTAGTTTGGCTTGTATGCACGTGATTTCCGGGCTGACTATTTTGTATTTGCTGATCAGTTAGAGGCTTGCTCTCCCTGGCTTGAACAGCTACATTTCTTATACATCCCAGGCCCACCTACATAGGGATCTCACTGCTCACCGTGGACTGGTCCTTCCCACATCAATCAGAAATTTGAAAATGCCTCTCAGACTCACCCACAACTGATGTGATCAAAGCAATACCCCTCCGAAATTCCCCAAAGGTAAATCTGGGCTGTGCCTGGTTGATAGCAGAGCTTAACTAAGAATTTTGTATAGGTTGTGTATTTTATTTTGTTTAATAAAATTTGCTACTAAACACTTTAGAGTTGAAAATCTTACTAATTTCTTTCATTCCTTACTCAGTTTGCATTTTTTGCTAACAATCATGTAAAATATATTTATTTCTCTGTTACATGTAAATGTACCAGGTATCCTCTCACCAAATAACTCCAGACTCCACTACTTTCTCTCTGCTTCATCTGCTTCTCATGAGCACCATTATTAATTTTAAGTATTTACACTTCACACTTAATATAACATTTGTTGAATGTTTTCTTTAACATGTATTAGTGTGTGTAATGGATTCTGGTTGCTCTCACTTTTCTCCACCCTGTTCCTCATGAGACTAATGAAAAGTTGCCACTTCGTCCATCACCACACAGTTCTAGGGGAGGTTTAGTAGAGAAATGAATTTCACTTGTTTCCTTATACTTATCGTTGGACTTTCTACTTCATCTTTTCTACATCTAACACCCAACATGCAGATTGAAAATTCTAAGATTTTTTTCATTCTTTCACTCTTTCTTACCCTCAAATCAGTCCCCTGATTCATTTCTTATTTCTTCATACTTTCCCCTTCATTATTTTCCCTGATGTGTCTCATTGTTAACTGATTCTAGTGACAGAGAATCTACATACCTCCAATTTTTCCCTCAAGCTAATTTTAGGATTATTGATTCACAGTTTTCACAACAGCTGGCAGAAGTTATCCTACTGCCTTCCAGCTTTCAGTGTGGGAGGAGGGATATCTGACATTGTGGCATTTTTTCTTCTCTAACTTCATTCTCCTTGCTTCTAGAAGTTTGCTTCATGTAATGCTGAGGAATGTTCAGCTCCTCCCCTCTATGTCCATTTTCATTTAAAATGCTTCTGAAGAATTGATTCCAATTCTTTTGATTTTTTTTCATGGTAAAGAATTTTAAATTTAATTCTAAAAAATAAGTTTAATTCATTTGTTGCATCTGTCTACTTTGTATATATCTTGACATCTATATTGATTCACTTGTTTCCTAAATAGACACCCCTGTCTTCTAAAATCCTTACCTTAGGTGGCAAGTTTCAAGGGTTCAGGAATCTATTGTAGGGCCTCACGCATGCCAAACACATTCGCTACCACTGTGCTACATAAAGTTGTTTATGCTTTTACTCATCCTCCTCTTCGTCTTCCTTTTCCTTTTTTAAAAATTTCTTGTATTGGAATAAAATTCTTTCTTCTGATTTCCATGGCCTTGAATGTACCATTCTTAGAATAATTCATGCTTTAGTTTGTATTATGATTATTTATCTTTTCAAACTTTAGTCTTTTTATTTGAGTTGATGTTTACCCCCTCCCTTTTGTTTCATAGAGATTTATTTGTATTGATACATTTTACAAAAGTACTTTGGCTTTCTACAAACTTTGTTGCTTTATTATCTGCCTCACTTGGACTCAAGCTTTGTGGCTTACTTTGAATGAGAGAGTGTATGGGAGGCTCAAATGCACCAGTAGACAGTTGTATGTCCCATCAGTATTCTGGGAGTTTCTCAGTCCCTATAGCAACAACAATCTAAACCATCTCTCAGCCCTGCTTGGACACTTGGTTGACTCTGAGTTCTGAACTGTTCGTTATTGTCAGCACCCATTGGGTGGATTATGATTAGAGAACTCAAACTCTTTTTGACTCTCTTTGACTCTACGACATTAAAATTTTATCTCTGTTTTCACATGTAGTAGAGTACTGTCTAAAAAAGTATCAATGGGCCTGGTGAGAAGAAAATGTGATTGCAGACTTTCCTTTTAAAATTATTTATTTTTGTTTAATTTTATTTACTTTCAATTCAATTAAAAATTAAAATAGAATTACATCATTTTCCCTCTTTTCCTTTCCTCCATCCAGCCCTTCTCATTTATCTCCCCTGAAATCCCTCCCAAATTCCCCAACTCTCAAGTTGATAACCACTTTTTCTTTGATTACTTGTTATATATGATTATATGTAATATATATGTGTGTATGAATATGCTTATACAAACATATACAAATATGGCTTGCTGAATTTGTTTTTGCTGCTGATATGTACATAGTTTCAAGGCTGACCACTCTTCATTGGACAACCAGTAAGGGAGAGTCATTCCTAGGAGAGGCTGATTCTCCTTCAGCAATCGTAAGTTGCTTGTTGTTTTTTCTACCAAAAGCAATTTATAAATTCAATGCAATCCAAATCAAAACACCAACAACATTCTACAAAGAAATCAATTTCAGCCTTTTCTGTTAAGATCCCACAGTGCTCTAATCAGGTGTGGCCAACATGTCACTTGTTTCACAATTTTTCTACCAGTTTGGCCCCACACAATTGTTGAAGGCAATGTAAGTCTCAATGGCAAAAGGACAGACGCCTCTGCAAGCCTTGTTATCAAATAATGGTCAACACACCTGTACTTTGCTTCCTCTGTGCAAGAACACAGGCTAGAGAAAAAATAGGAATTCAACATTGTCTAAAGTATTGACTCCTGGGTCAACTCCTTAGTTGAAGATGAAGCAGGAAAAAAAAAAAAACAACTACTTATGTATTCAAATAACATTTTAAAAGCAATAGCATTTTGACCAAATTCCAGAAATGAGCCTTCTTTCTTCTTGGTGAGTTTATATCAAGTTGGTTTCATTTTGACACTTGCACATAAATATTTGCATTTAAAGACAGAATCCATACTTGCATTTATGTGGTCTGCATATCATCCTACGGTTGTTGGCTACCATATGTACCCTATCCTTCTGCCCAGAGCACTGATAGAACATAATGAAATAACATTGCTCCTGTTGAAGTTTCTACAGCATAAGCACCGTTGTGTGTTATTTGCAAATAACTTGCTCTTTATTCATTATTTACATTGTTTTCTACTGCAAGCTATCAGAAACATTTTTATTGAGCATATGCAGCAAAATTCATGGGCAAGTAGCCTGTCTAGCCAAGCATCACATTCTTTATTTTATATTCAAGGCAGCTGAACAACGCTGTTAGCCTGAGTGGCACTATGCCACACAGATAGTACAGTGTGAGGGGAGCTTGGAAGAAGCACTGAAGCCAGCCATACATTACATGCATGTTACTCTCAGAGTCCATCTCTGCTTACATTGTTATGATTTCATAAGCAAAGCTGGCCTCGTCCTTGAGTTCAGAAATTTCATTCTGCTCACTTTGTCACCCTTGATATGGGTGCCTTGATATGTTGCTGCCTTTACAAATAGAATTTGCACACCAAATCTGTCACCAATACTTCTAAGTATAAAGTAATTTTTTGTATGTTTTTTCGAGACAGGGTTTCTCTGTGTAGTTTTGGTGTCTGTCCTGGATCTCACTCTGTAGGCCAGGCTGATCTCGACCTCACAGAGATCCATCTGGCTCTGCCTCCTGAATGCTGGGATTAAAGGCAAGTGCCACTGCCCGCCGGCCATAAAGTAATATTTTTATGCTACGTATTCATAATCAATAAGTATAGTCAATTCAGAAGTAAGAAAACATACCAAGAAAGTATCAGACTTTGACCACTGAGTTTTCTCTCCTACAGAATTTGAAAATAAAATAACCATTCCCCTACCTCTCTTTCAGTCACTTTCAGAGGCATTTGTTTTTATAGTGTATATTAACATATATGACTGAGACTATAAAACGCCACAAATTGGATAAGCCTGAAGCATTCTGCTCATTAAAGTTTATGTAGCTTAGTTATATGGCTGAATTTGGCTTTGTGATATAAAGCTAGAACTGCTGATCTCAATTTTGCCATTAATGGCTTTCTGTCATGTGGACCTAATATCTATGACTGCCCAGGTGACACTGATTCCAGCATGGGGAAGAACCCTTGTATTCAGAACATTGCTTTAATAGCAGACCTCAATGCCACATATATTTTAAACAGCTGACACTAAGAGCAGTCAAAAATTCACTTTAAGATTAAAACCTGTATAAATCAAAGATGTGAAGGCAGGATTAACACAGGAATAATTCAAAGGAATTCACTATACTTTCTACTTATGTATTTCTGTGTAAAACTAATTTGACTCCAATTAATTAGTAATTTCTTATTCTTGATATTTTGATAACTGTCAGTTAATATGCAGATTTAAATCCTATTTTGTTTAAATTCACTTTGTTCTAATTAGAACTTACTACTAATGTCCCTCTTTTCATATTCAGCACTTTTGTTCAGTCTTAGAGTTCAGGGCTCCAGATAATTGTTCTTTATTTATAGATAACAACAACACACATTTTTGTATTAAATGAATGCTTAAAATGTTGTAGTAAATTGTTTCTAAGATTTAGGAAGAAATGTTTTTTATTGTGTGGTGTTGTTCCAACTTTATTCAATTATTTTCTGTATTAAGTTGCTATGTTTTAGTTTTCATGCTTCATCTTGCACATTGGCAGCAATAAATCATTAAATAGCAAAAATATATTTCAATAATGCATTTACCACTTAATGTATTTTGACTTTTAGTATATATTGAGGATGCTAACATAAAATCTTTATATTGTCTATCTGAATTTAGAATTATTACTCTTTAATGGTATCTATTTTCAAATAATAGTGTCATATTAATGTATATTTTTTATTTGTGGGACACAAGAAATCCTGTGTAACACTGGATGATCTGGAACTCACTTTGAAGACCAGGCTAGACTTGAACACATAGAGATCCACCTGCCTCTAACTCCCAAGTGCTGGAATAAAAGACATGTGCCATCACTTGACGAAAATATATTTTTTTAATTAAAATTTTCAAATCTTCTATTAATGACTAAATGATAGCATATAATTAGATATATTTTAGTCTCCTCTAGCATTCAGTAGTTAAAGTGTTTTGTGTTTTTTTTGAATATTGATAAAGTAATGATGATGTATATTTTCATACAAGATCAAATTTGGATATTAACTTGTGTGTGTGTGTGTGTGTGTGTGTGTGTGTGTAATGACTTACTGTGCATGAGTGTTTACCTGCTCAAATGTATGCATATGTAACACCTCTGTGTCTAGTGCCTACAAAAGACAGAAGAGGTCAGCAGATCTTCTGGAATTAAAGTTACAGATCGTTATGAACTACCATGTGGGTGCTAGGTACCATTTCTTCATTTCTCCAGCCTCTATTTACTTCTAAATGTTTCCCTTTTAGATATATTTTCAATAAAACATTTCACCTCATTCTTCATGAGCATGACATGGTTATCAGTCTTCTGTAGTTTAATGTTTTTTTTTTTAATTTCAAATCAGAAAATGACCTTCAGTTCAATAGTGAAAATGTCTGCCATGTTATTCATCACAGGCATTTATTATAATTAAATGAGAACTCTTTAAATTTCTAGATTGTTGAATATCCTAGGATTATAATTGAAAGCAAAAAAAAAAAAAACAAACCTGTCTCTTAAAATGTTTGCTTTCTTAGTGTTTTCACTTGTGACTTCTTAAAGGTGGAATAAGCAGGGAGGGCAAGGAAGTAGGAGACGAGGAGAGTAGGTTCATGGTTGAGTGGTCAAGAATATACAGCATCACTGTGCTCTAAGCATAAATACTGCTTACAAGTCACTTCTAAGGGCTCCCTCTTTTTTTCTGATCTGTGTGTACATTTAAATAAGCCGCGCTATTTAACAATTGAGTGGAAGCTGTTAATATTTCACATATTAACAATCAATTTTTCCTATCATATTAGATATATAGTCCAGAGTCTGGATTCTATCTTTTAAATCTGGGGCCTATTATTTTAATACTTCATTTGGAATTGGAGCAGAAAATAGTCTATTTGAAATTCATTCCTCCCAAAATAATCTTTGCCGCTCCTTTAACCTGTTCATGTTGGTGTTGCATCTGTTTTGTTACTTTCGTTGAGTGTAACTACTGGCATGTGCTATACCACAGCTTCAAAGACAACAGCCATTTTTAAAACTCATGAGATATATGACAAGGTAGATATTTAGAATTTTTTTATAATCTGTGGCCATGAGGTAGGTGTATGGGGGGAAAATAAATCACACAAGTATTTAATTTACTTTATTGCTGTTATCCCAAGTTATTTTATTATTTTGGGGCCTCTGTGAAGTATAACTATTTCACTGATTTCTACAGTGTATTTATCTGTAGGATACTAATTTTTGCATGTTAATTTTGCTTCATAGTACTTTGCTAAAAATGTCTATTAGGTGTAGATGTTTCCTCTTGAATCATTAGGGTCTTTTATGTCAAAAATCATATCATTTAATAAATAAATATAGTTTTATTTCTTCCTTTCTTATTTGTATCCCTTTGATCTCACAATTCTCTTGTTATGTTAAGACTTCAAGTACTATATTGAATAGGTATAAAAAGAGTGGGTATTCTTTTCTTGTTCCTGATTTTAGCAAAAGTATTTTTAGTTTCTCTCTGCTTAGGATGATGCTAGCTATGGGCTCGCTGTAAATTGATTTATGTACATTGACACATCCTTGTCTTGATCCTGTTTTCATTAGTAGTGAATTATTCAGTTCCCATGGGTTTTTTATAATTTCTCCCATTTTAATTATTATTGATATACAGTTTTAATTTTTGGCAGTCAGATATGCTGTGGGCTGTTATTTCTATTTCCCTATAATTATTGATACTTGTTTTGTGTCCTAATGTATAACCGATTTATATATTAAAGAAAATATTTAATATTTATATATTAAAGAAAGTTCCATGGGCTTCTGATGAGAAAGCATATTTTTTAGTGTTTGAGTGGAGTGTTCTTTAGATGTTGTTTGGTACGTTTGATTTATGAAGCTATGTAACTACTTAGCTTTTATCTGGATGGCCAGTCTATTTGCTTAGGTATTGAAGTAATCCACTACACCTATGTTAGGGTCAATATTTGATTTTAGCTATGGTAGTATTACATTTAGGAAATTGGATGCCTTTGTGTTTGGTGCATAAATGTTTAGAATTGCCTGCCCTCTCAGTGGATTTTTTCCTTTAATGTGAATCTACTGTCATTTTCTATTTTATCTGATTTGTTTTGGTTTGAAGTCTATTTTATCACATATTAAAATGGCTACACCTGCTTTCTCTTAGTTCCATTTCCTTGTAATAACTTTTCCCATTTTTTTCACCCTATGATAGTGTCTTTCCTTATTGGTAAGGTGTTTTTTTTGGATATAACAGAGTAATTCATTTTATCATCCAATCTGTTATTCTGTGAGTTTTAATTGGGGAATTGAGACCATTAATACCAAGTGTTATTAATGAGAACTGTTAATAATTTTCTATTAATTTGTTGTTGTGGTTTCATCCCATGCCACCTTGATTAACTAGTTTGGAATTGTTTATCCCTCATGTTCCCTTGGGTCTAATTAACCTTCTCTTCAGACTGAAGTCTTCCTTCTAGTGCCTTCTGTAAGCTTGATTAAAAGACAGAAATGACTTAAATTTGTTTTTTTAACCTATTTATTGTGAGTGATAGTTTTGATTGTAGTTTTGGCTGGATTCTGTGGTTTCTCAGATCCTGTAAAACATCCATACAGGCCCATTGCCTTTTAGAGTCTCCACTGATAAGTCAGTAATTCTAATGGGCTTGACTTTACATGTAACTTGATCTTTTTCTCCTATAGTTTTTAATAAACTTTAATCTGTATATTTAGTGTATAGATAATCACATACCACAGGGAGATTCTTTTCTGGTCTTGTCTATTTGGTGTTCTGTATCCCTCTTGTACCTTGATAGGCATCTCTTTCTTTGGATTGGGGAGTTTTCTTGTATTTATTTGTTTAAAATATATTCCATATCTTTGATTTGGGTTTCTTTCCCTCAATTTATACTTATTATTTGTAGATTTGGTATCTTCATAGTGTTCCAGATTTCCTGTTATGTTTTGTGCTTTGATTTTTTTTTTTTAGATTTAACATTTTCTTTGAGCTATCCATTTCTTCTGCTTCGTCTTCAATGTCTGAAGTTCTTTGTTACATGTCTTTTATTCAATTTGTGAGGTTTCGCTCTCAGGTTCTTGTTTCACTTCCTAAGTTTATTTCCAGTTTTACTTCATTTTGGCTTTTCTTTATCAATTCTGTTTCTTTGTTATATTCTACTTTCATGTCTTGAATTGTCATTACTTCATCCAAATGTTTGTCTTTTCAGAGTCTTCATTAAGGCATGTACTCATGTTCTCTTTAAGGTCCTTCATTACAGCTCTAGTTGGTAGCATGAACCAGGATAGTGGAGCTAAAATATGAAGCAGATAAAGTCATTTGCAATAACTAACTTTATTCAGGGCATTGAACAATTTATATTCTGAGGAATAAACAAGGTCACATGTGCAACGTTCACAAAAATTCAAGCTGTGAAAGGTCACAAATGCAAGGTCACATGAGTTCAGACTGTATAGAGTCACCAGGACAACCCCTGCTTGGAAACAGAAGAAGAAGAAGAAGAAGAAGAAGAAGAAGAAGAAGAAGAAGAAGAAGAAGAAGAAGAAAAGAAGAAGAAGAAGAAGAAGAAGAAGAAGAAGAAGAAGAAGAAGAAGAAGAAGACGAAGAAGAAGAAATAAATCTATTCCTATTTACTACATGAAAAGTACATTCCAAGAACAAAACCATACTTAGAAGCAACAGAGATTACAAGACTCTTGTCTTGTTTTCTTAGAGTTTTATCACAAGCTCTCAGAATTTTCCTCACACAGCTCCATTCTTTTATTTGGGGGGGGGGGTTCATACAGAGTTTCTCTGTGTAGCTTTGTGCTTTTCCTGGAACTCATTCTGTAGCCCAAGCTGGCCTCGAACTCACAGAGATCTGCCTGCCTTTTCCTCCCGAGTGACGGGATTAAAGGCGTGCACCACCACCGCCTGGCTCCAGCTCCATTCTTGAACCTTTTTCTGATAGTCCTTGAGCATGTTTATAATTTTGCAGCCCCTTGTGCTTCAGTTAAATTTGCTTTCTTAGAGCCTAGCACAATAAGGGTTGCTGGCTTGTAGAAGAGGCTCGTTGTCCTGGTTATATGTGTTTGTGTTTTTCTGCTGGGATCTAGGCATCTGAGGTTAGAACATTTGAAGTGATTCTTAGTGCTTATATCTTGCCTTGGTTTTGTTGGGTGGGCAATCTGTCCAGGCATTATTGTGGCCCACTCTGGGTACCAGCCACATGTAGTTGTTGTTGAAGGACTCCTGCTTCCCAATGATGTGTGGTGGCTGTGGGTCGTTGCTGGGAGAGTGGTTCTGAGGATCCACAAAGAGCCATATGGGAAAAGATATGGATAGATGATATTACTGAAAAAGGTGGCAGTGAAGAACTAGCGGGACCCTGGACCATGAGTCTGCACAAAGACACCAAGTCCTAAGGGGATGAAGGTGGCTTGGGTGGAGGGGCTGAGACAGACAAGGGCACTGGATTTGAGTATAATTCTCTGGAGAGACCTGAATAGAGTAGAAGAAGGATAAAAGTGTTAGTGGACAGCAGTGTGTCCCTGGTAGGGAGATTTTCTGTGTATCAACCAGGAGTCAGAAATAAATGGCAGGCAAGAAGGACTGGCTGGAAGGGGTGGTTGGGAAGAACTATGGGGAACCTTGACCCTGGATCCACAGCAAGAGGAAGAGTCCCATTATGATGGAAGTGTGCTAGGCTAGGATGAGGGAATCTGTGTGTGTGCATGTGTGCCAGTGTGTGTGTGTGTGTGTGTGTGTGTGTGTGTGTGTGTGTATTCTGTTTATGTGTGTGGACACATGTATTTGTATATGTATATATTTATATGTGTGTGTCTTAATTCTGTTCGTTCAGAGCATTGATGTCAATTTAAAAGTTTTTATGAATAGAAGTATATTTTTATATTACAGTAGTAGTTATGCCATAATATTTTCTAACAACTTTAGTGGTATATTTGAAGGCATTAGGACTTTCTGAATGTAACAAATGACTTGCCACCTAAGTAAACTTTTCTTTCATTTTTTCTTTATTTCTAGAACATAATCACATCGTATTATATTAATATGAATATATCTTAGATTTAATTATTATTTTTTTCTGGAGATACATATTTATATACCCAGAATATATATGTTGGATAGTTTCTTGCAGTTGTAATACTTTAAGTCTTTAACATGAAAAGTATCTTCATTCTCTTTTAACTGTTGTTGAAACATATTATACTTAAAAATATTTTTAATCGTGATTCTGACCCCCCCTTACTCTTATAATCCTTCCTCTCTCTCTTTGACTGAACTCCAGGATCTTGGCCAAGTGCTTACCTGTGTTTCTCTGCATCTGTTTCCATCAGTCAATGGTTCTATGATGACTATTAGGGTAGAAACCAAAATGAGTGCAGGGGAAGGCTAGTTCAAGCACCCTCTCCACCATTGCTTTGAGTCTTAGCTGGGGACAATCTTGTGAGTTCCTGGGGTTTTCCCTAGCTTCAGGTTTCTCCCCATCCCCTCAATAGGAAAAAAAACCACAAAAATAGCAGAACCAAGCTAATGACAGCTTATGGACTCTAGACTAACAGTTGGGGAGCCTGCATGGGACCGAAATAGGCCCTCTGAGTGTGGTTGAAAGTTCTGTGACTTGATGTGTTTGTGGGTTCCCTGGCAATGGGATCAGGACTTATCCTGGGTACATGAACTGGCTTATTAGAGCCCATTCCTAATGGTGCAATGCCTTACTCAGCCTTGATGAAGGGTAAGGGGCTAGGTCCCAACCCAACTTGTTATGCCAGCCTATGTTGACTAACCACGGAAGGTCTTACCTTCTATGAGGAGGGGACAGGGCTGGTATGGGGTTATGTATAAGGAGTGGGACAAGAGGGAAGAGGGGGAACAGGTATTGGTATGTAAAAGGAAAAAAATTAAATAAAAAATCATAAAAATAATATTTTTAATCATTTTATGATAAATGGGTACTATATATCACTATTTGAGTTTGTCAACAGCATAAACTATATAAACCCTGGTGCTGACAGGTAAGAATTGGAATTTCCATTCTGGATTGATTTACTTACTGACAATTATAGCATATTTTTATCAAGTTTCATGATGTGCCCAACTTGTGGCTCATGCAGAGTAATTCCAAGCACATGGTGTCATTTTTGGCTCACACAGAACTTAAATATGCCATCCAATGGCACTTAGGTCAGGGAAGATTTCTCAAATGTATTTCCAAGCATGTTATTTTTGCTTTTAAGGTATACTACAGCCTTCATTGTATTTTTCATTTACTTTGATAGACCTGGAAATTAGTGACAATTCCATCAGATTATAGTGAGTGATGGCTACTGTGGGATGGTCTTTCTGTATGCTGTGAATATATGTTGCTCCCATTGGTTAATACATAAAGCTGCTTTGGCCTATGGTAAGGCAAGATTAGAGCCAGGTGTGAAATCCAAGCAGAGGGACAGGGAGAAGAAGGGCAGAGCCATGGGCAGTAGCCATGCAGCTACCCAAGGAGCAAGATGCCGCAGACCAGTGATGCCATGGCTACATAGCAATCTATAGATTAATAGAAATGGTTTAATTGAGATGTAATAGGTAGCTGGCAATAAGCCTGAGCCAGAGACCAAACAGCTTATAATTAATATAAGTCCATGTGTGTTTTCCTGTGATCAAGTGTCGGCAGAACACAGGAAAACTTCCGACTACACATGGCTTTCTTCATATGTGTAATTTCAGCTAAAAACAAGAGAAAACTAAATTAAGCTCATAGCATTTCCCTTCCTATTAAATGCATTTCTGAGATTATTTTTCCTTGTTGACTTATTTTAGAACACAGAGAGTTGTATAACACACTTGAAAATGGCCTTAAAAATTATTTGATATAATGTATTTTGTTTCGTTTATACTTAATTGTGCTGCCACATAATCTTTAGCAACACTGTCTTTTTATTGTTGTCCTTATCAGTCTGTATACAGAATATTGATCTTATTTTTTTCTAGTGAGACTTGGTCAAACTCAAGGCACAACTTTGAAAATTGTTTTGGAAATTAATTTTCCCACTAGCTTCTTAGATTTTTATATAAGAGAATAGGAATAATGAGTTTTTGTTTTGTTTTGTTTGGTTTGTTTTTTGTTTTTGTGGTTTTTTTTGGTAAAATTTTCAAGAATTTAACGTGTTTCTTAGTAATTTACTTTGAAAAGGCAGGAAAATTGTTGTGGCCACTATGTAAAGACATAAAGCCTAGTAATAATAATGAAAATATACCAGATAAGAACCCTTGATATTTTTAATAAATATTTTAATTTTAATCAAAATATAATTTTAACACTTCCCTCCATCCTTGTCCTCCTTGAATCTCTCCAAATGTCCTTTCTCCAACCCTTCCTATTTATGCCACTTACTTTCATCCAATGGCCACATTTCAATTATTATTGTTACATGTATTCATATCAGGTCAAATGACAACTTCTTTTAATCTCTCTCCCCAACACTCCTTCTCTGTTTCTGCATATCTGTGTGTATAAACATAAACTTTTATGTACTGTGTATAATTTTAAGTCATTATAAAATAATACAATTCCTTGACACTTTATCAAACATCTTTGGTTTGATTTTTCCCTTCTCCCTCTCTCTTCTGTATTGATTTCCTTTTCCCCCAAGTAAAGCCCTGTTCTCGTTTTGTCAACTTTCCCATTTAGGCTGGAAAAATGCCTCAGCCAATAAAGGCTATTCTCATAATCAAACAGAACCAATGATACTTATCCATCAATATGCTAAACATAATCAAGACAAAAATTTTATTCAAAGTGTTTAACATTATCATTTGTGTGTTTATGCAATCTTAGGGAGAACATCTCTCTTAAGAAAGCGTCAAGGTTGTCAGGTCTGCTACTTGCTTTGTCTGCCATTCTATCTAAGGAATGCCAGTGGAGGTCCCCCCCCCAAACAAACAAAAACCAAAGCTACATGTGTATTTAGGTTAAATTGGTATGTTCTAAAACTAACATATATTAAAATTATATATATATATATATATATATATATATATATATATATATATATATATGAACATGCTTATTTAGTTTTTATATCTATGGCAGGAAATGATTATGTACTTTAAATGTAGACTTAACAGTTTCAGCTGTAACTGCTGGCATGTGGTTAGATGTAGATCCTATGATGTGCAATGTGGCTGAGTAAATGAACATACACAATTTACAAATTATCTGAACTGTTTTAAAACTAAACAACTAGAATGTCATTGCATAAATTATATTCTTTAATTCTTAGTAGTTATCTAATTTATAAATGAAGTATATAGTTTATTTTCTTTATAGGAAGTATGATTTTTTAATACTTACTAAGCATTGGTACATATCATCAATTGTCATTCATTAGATCAAACAGTAGGAATATAAAGAAAAGAAAAATAGATCCCATTGCAAAAACTCAAAATCTACTAACTGAAATGAAAATAATTATATAATCTAATTTACTAGAGTAATTACAAATATCTTATACAAAAACATTACTGGAACAAGATGACATTGTACAAATTTTAAGTTTCAAAAATTTTCTTTATGATTTACTCAAGTTGAATCTTCTTCATGAACTCCTTGATCATTTTTATCAGCTAGTAAGTCAAAATTAATTTGAATTTGCATGGCTATGTAGCATAAAATTCAGCGTAAAATGTCCTGGTGACATCTTCTTACAGTTGCATAGAAAGAAGGAAAGGAATGAATCTCAACTGAGGAGTGAAATGATTTCATCACTTCAAACTCTATAGTATTCAGATCACAAGTCAGTTAAACAAATCAAATGTGTGTAGTGTTGTAGTTGGGTAAACATAAAACAAGAGCAGGCATGGAGTACCCACCAAATTTAAGGTGAAGAAAACAACATGGGCAATAATTTGCTAAAATGATAGAATTTTTTTTATAGCTCATTAATCTTTTTTAATTTAATTTTATTTTACAATACAATTCTGTTCTACATATCAGCCATGGATTCACTTGTTCTCCCCCCTCACGCTCCCCTCCTCTTCCCCCCAGCCTACCCTCCCATTCCCACTTCCTCCAGGGCAAAGCCCTGTAAAATGATAGAATTTTTTAAAGAGAAGTTTTCATAAGATGAAGTTGTGCTAGAACAATACAATAAAAAAACAAAATGAGATTAGCAAATAGTGGAAATTATTGTGAAATTCAACTGATTAAAGCAGTTAAAGTCTACATCCAGTCACATAACCTACGTATGAATCATGACAACCTTGTCCATAGCTTCTGTAACTCTTTTTAACACTGTTGGACTCCTTCTAGATTAGAGTAGCATCCCTCCACCTATTTGTACTCATTTCCTAAGTCTGACCAACTTTACTGTTAACGGCAGATTGTTTAGATCTGAGAAATTTCTCAGAATTAAATCATGCCTAAGCCAACTTCTGTTTATGTTCCATGGTAATTATTGTCTTCTATAGTTGGCAGAATATTTTGACATATGTTTTCTGATTTTACTCTTCTAACCTTTTAAATACTATTTAAAAATATATAAATAAGTTCAGTGGCACACTTAATGCAGTGTATTGTCATTCATATTAATTATATTATTTCTCTTAACCATGATATCTACTAGCCATATTTATCACATTAACTTCTTTCAGATATTCTATTTTTATGTTGTTAGTGTAACTTCAAATTTCAAGCTTTCAGAGCATGGACTAGATGGTCTTAAGGAAATGAGATGATGGAATTAAATATCATGAGGGAAAGAAAAAGAACAAAAGAATGGGAAATATTTTTAGCTGTGAATTGTAATATTGGTGGTTACTTGTAGAATATTTCAGACACATTTTTTCTCAAGAAAGTTGTTTAAATTATCTGTATCTGTAAATGCAATAATGTAGTAAAAATAACAATTGTTTTACATGTTACTGTCTACATCTTGACTTTTAGTTCAAATAAACAGACACCCAAGCAGAAAAAAAAAAGATTCTTCTTCTTTGTAATTCAAGAAAATAAAGTATAAGGTTATGAAGTAGATAGATACATTTTATATAATTATTAAAAATGGAACCCATTTTAGTATTTAATTTTTATACCATAAAGAAATTGATATCATAAAATGTAGCAGGGCTATTTCATTAAATATTAATTTATGAATGTTATTAATATTTGTATCAGCCTTCTGGTTGTAGATTGAATAAAATTTATCATTTTTTAGTTGTTTAATAATCTTTATAATTATTTTCCTTGGGATAAGTAAGGATCACTTATATAAGCATTATTACAAGCTTTTCTACTATAAGATTGAGTCCCCAAGAAGAAAAATATTTTATGCTTTTTACTGGCCAATATAATAACCAGTAAATTAAACTCTTTAACTATGGAGTCATCAAAAAGATGCACAACGACAAAATAAATAAACATAAAAACATGATAGCAGAGCTAAAGTTGATCAACCCAACTCATATTTCCCATCATCTTAAAGAAAGCAATGAGATGCTTGCTGTTCAAAGAGACTTTCTATGGTTTTGACCAAAAGGGTTTCTTCACTGCTTAATTTTTGTTGTTGTAAAATTATATATAAACTGTAACTATTTCTAAAAATGTATACATGGTCATATATTAAATCCAGTTATACATAGTTTGTTAATGATTATTGGTATTTTTTCAATTGTTAAATTACTTTTTTCTAGAGCTAAGTCACAAACATATGAATATTTAAGTAATTGGTTTTGCCAATATCCCTATCATATTATAAATATAGAATTCCACATAGAGGTAGAAATGTTAAATTTGGTTTTAATAGTCTCATACCCAGAAACTGGAAGAACTGAAATATATTTAACTATTGTGAGTATATTCATCAGGGAGATCAAGCTATAATTTTGCTTTTATTCTCTCTTTATCAGGTTTAGATATCCAGTTAACACTAGCTTCATAAAAAGACTTTGAAAGTATTCTTTTATTTTCTATTTTATGGAATAATTTTTCCTTAATAATTTTTATAGTAAAAGTCCTTTCATCCTACTGAGGGGACTCAAAGATGTTGAGAAACCGTTTACAGCATTTTAAAGATAGCATGTTTGCACTGATTGTGGTGGTGTAGGCCTTTATAAATTCTAACACAGACAGAGGCATGAATATTTTCAGTTTAAGACTAGCTTGAACTACATAGTAGGCCCTTATCTCAAAATACCAAAGGCAACTCCCATGATGTTTATGCCACTATTACACCAATTGACTTGTCTTGCTAGGGCAGTCATTATTGTAGCTCAGATTATATTGGTGGTTGTTTTTCTCCTCCAGTAGCATGAAAAGAAACTTCTAGCACTATGAAATATGGTCAGTATAGATAATCTTTTTAGATAATAATCAGCTTGATATCTCAAAGTTCTATAATTTAAGTATATCGCATCTTCAGCAATAGGATAAATGTAGGAAGCAGTACTTTGGACTGAAGAGAGTAATGAACATAGCATAGCAGAGAGACTAGGAAAAGAAATACCAAACTATGTTATTAAAATACAAAATGTCACTGAAAAAAATAAACAATAAAATAGCACCACCTGACTCCAATGAAATAACTTTAAATATCAGTGGTCTCAGTTCTCCAATCTAAAGACACAAGTTGACTACATGGATCAAAAATAAAATCCATTAGTCTGTTGGCTACAAGAAACACAGTTTTGCTTTGAAGATAGTCATAGCCTTAGGGCAAAAGGAGAAATAAAATACTCCAAGTAAATGAACCAAGAATCATCAAGTATTCCTATCTAAATATCTGATAAAATAGAATTTAAACTAAAACAAATTGAAAAAGATGCAAAAGAACACTTCATTATAATCAATAGAAGAGTTAACTGTGGATCCCAGGGCAACTTGGCCACACTGCTGCCATGACAGGCTCAATATAAACCAGTTAGTGTGTAGGTCTTAGTTTTTTGTTTTACTCTAAGGCAACACTCAGTTCTATGAATAGCCATAAATTGGCACCACTCAGGAATGGGCCAATCAGCATCCAAGGAGTAAATACTCAATGAATCAACCATCATAGATAAGATCACCAGGTGTCTCTTAGCCCAGCACACACTGATCCCCTTTTGTTAAGACAGCCCTAGACAAATGTCAGCCAATCAGAGTCCTGAATATCTCAACTTCTGCTATGATAAAATCCCTACCCCTACCAGGCTTGGGTTTCTTTGTTCTCACAGCTATGTCAGACAGATGGAGAGCCCAAGCTTGACTTGAATAAAGGCTCTTTGCTTTTGTATATGGATTCAGTCTCTGGTGGTCTTTGAGGGATCCCTACAATCTGAGCATAACATTGACTAAGAAGATATTACTATTCTAGACATATATGCACCAAAATCAGATGCAACCAATTTCATAAAATATGCACTATTTATTAGACACTGATTGCTTTACAACAAACACCAAAAGAAAGTCGAAATATTATAAGCAGAGATTTAAAAGGTCTGTAGTACATTAAGTTGGCCAAGCTACAAGAAATGAACATTTTATTCCTCATTCAGGTAAACCACCAATAATAAGCCAAGAAAAAGTCAATAACCAAAATGACCAATAACAAATGAGGAGATTGAAACAGTAGTAAAAAGCCTTCTAACTAAAAGTAGTCCAAAGGAAGGTGGATTTGAAGCAGAATTCTATCAGACTTTCAAAGATGATATACAACAATACTTCTCAAGCAATTAAAATTAGATCTAGAACAGAAATATCACTGTAATACCCAAACCAGATAAGAACACACACACAAAACAAGCAAACAAACAAACAAACAAAAAAAACAAGAAAAGTTCATGCTAGTATCTCTTGAGGAGCATAAATTTATTTTTTTCAATAAAATATTTGCAAAAAATGTACTGATATCAAAATGATTATCCAAAATAATTAAGTTGTCTTTATCTCTGAGACTCAAGCATTGTTCAACATATACAAGTCAGTAAATGTAATTAATCACATAAACTGACATAAAGGAAAAAATTTCATGATCATTCCAATAAATGCAAAAAAATCCTTTGGCAAAACTCAACATGACTTCATGAAAAAAGTCCTAGAGAAAATAGGATGAGAAGAATATATCTCAATATGATAATATCTATATAATAGAAGCCCATAGGCAATCTTACCATAAATGAAGATAACTTAGAGCAACGTCACTGAAACCACTGATAAGACAAGGCTGTGGACTATCCCCACTCTTTCAATCATTGTATTTGATTTACTAGTTGGAGCAATTAGGCCACAGAGAGTAATTAAAAGGCTACAAATAACAATATAGTAAGTCAAAATATCCCTATTTGCAGATGACATATCACGTGTAAGAGATCCCCAAAATCCAACCAGAAAATTCTAGATGTGTTACACAAATTCAGCAATGTGGCAGAATACAAAATCAAGTTGCACAAATCAATCACTTTTCTGTACACCAACAAACATACACATATAGAGATCATGGACATATGTCCATTCTCAATAGCCTCAAAGAAAATAAAACATCAAGGAATGAAGCCTAAGGAGTTGAAATAACTCTACAATCAAAACATTAAACCTCTGCAAAAGAAGAAAAAGACTCTAGAAAATGGAAAGACATCCATATTCATGAGTTTGTTAAATTAATATTGTGACAATCATCATTTTACCGAAAGGAATTCATAGATTCAGTGCAATCCCAATCAAAACCTCCTTTTTATTCTTTACAGAAATATAAAAAAACAAACTCTATTAAAATTAACATGGACCAGAAAAAAAAAGAATAGAAAAACAATCCTGAACAAAGAAGAATAATGCTGGAAGAATGACAATTCCATATCTCAAGATCTATTACAGTGCCATAATAACAAATACAATATGCCAAAAATAGATATCACAAAATCTATGTATGTAGACCAAAGGAGCAAAATTGTACAATCAAACATGAGTACGTCTAACTGCAGCCATCTCATATTTTTGTTTGTTTGTTTGTTTGTTTTTTGAGACAGGGTTTCTCTGTGTAGTTTTAGTGCCTGTCCTGGATCTTGCTCTGTAGACCAGGCTGGCCTGGAACTCACAGAGATCCACCTGGCTCTGCTTCCTAAGTGCTGGGATTAAAGGCGTGCGCCACCACTGCCTGGCAAGCCATCTCTTATTTGACATGACCTGGAAGCCTGCTACTGAAAAATTTCTTTCATGATACAAGAAGGCCCTGTGAAAGTTTCTTTGGTAGTAAGCAACAAATATCCCTACCCAGCTATAACACCTGTGAAAGATGGTAACAACCAATATGGAACAATCATATCAGGGTGTAGAAGTAGCACACATAACTTGGTGGTAACCAGCAGCTTTCTAATTGGACTTAAGACCACTTAACAAGAGGAAAATCATGCCTGGAACCAGAAACTTAGTCAAATACCAGATGGTAGTTAATTTGTGGATCTTAGAATTAAAATTACAACTATTATTCTACTAAACCAGCTACTACTTAACTGCATTTTAAATATTTGTAAATAAAGTGTCGTCTTCATTTCTCAGCAAAGAAACTTCTCCTTGCAGCAGACAAAGATTGTTACAGAAATTACATTCAATCAAAATGCATAGTTGTGGAGCCCAGGCCCAACTTTATCTAAAAATCTTCTCCTAAGGCTCAGGGAACATTGCTGAAGAGGGAGCAGAAAGACTATAAGGGTAAGAGGAACAAGGAAATCACATATGCCTTCTATAAATATCAGAAGCTACACCTATGAAGTTTTACCAACTTAACTGTCTAAAATTGAGCTGAACAGGGACAGTAACAATGGATACGTTAATGTGCATGAGGTGGGAAGGCAGCCCAGGAGGTCCCAACCTTACACAAGACATGTAGGCAACTAAGGAATTCTGAGAGCAGAAGAAATAGTCATCCTCTCAGAAGAACACATAAATTGGTTATGGAATACCAAATTATCAGCTGTGTAAACATACATCTAGTAACATACAGACTGAGAAGATAATATATTTAGCATTTAGAATAATGAATTAATATATTACATATATACATATATGTGAAGTTAATGAAAAAAAAGATGCCATCGTTTGAAAAAGAGTGAGAAAGAGTACATGGGATGATTATTGTAGTTCATAAAGAGAACAAGGGTGAGAATATAAATGAGAAGAAATGGAGGGATTAAAGGAAGGTCAAATTGTTTTAATTATATTTAATTTTCAAAAAAATTATTTAAAAAATGAAAAATTAGCAAAAGACTGAATAGTACTTCACCCCAAAGAAAACATACAGCAAACAGCTAATACCCTAGACATCAGAGAAATGCAAATCAAAAATTTCATGAGCTCCCCTCTTATGCTTGTGAGAGACAACTTAGCTTGACTGTTCTGTCCCATTAAACAGTATCAGAAACTGAGTTGCAAAACTAAGTTCCTCAATGTTATTCTAGTTAGGGGGCTGCATTGTTGTTAGAATCAACCTTTGATTATTAACCTGTGAATAATTAGATCCCTTAACTAACAGTAGTTCCCTTTCTGCCCTATGTAAGCTATCATTTACTACATGACTTTGGACTCTGTATAGCAGCCAACTTCACTCTTACCTACCTTTCCTCCTGCCCAATATTCAATGTATGGAACTTAGAAGAAAGAAATTCTGTCTTCTGTTGCAAAACAGACAAAATGTTTTTTTTTTTGGGGGGGGGAGTTAATTTAAACAAATAAGCAACATACCAAAAGGCAAATGTCATATGTTTCAAACAGTTATTGATGGCCATTTTCAGTCTGTGTTTCGTCAACTTAGTTAAGAGGAGTTTTTCAGTCATTGTTTGAGATGGAAATCAAAGAAAGGATTCATTGGTGACCAGGAGCATTGGGTCACTCAGTAGAATTTCCTATAATTCTAATCCTATAAATCTAATAATTCTTAATTTCCTATAAGATACCAAGCTGCCACTAACTGTTCGGTCCTCATATACACAGAAAGCTATGCTTGTTCAGGGGCATCGACCTCATGAATGAAGCAAGGACCAGAAGGCCATGAACCATTAGCCATTCACCAGTAAATCATAGCCTTGATAGCCACATCCAAAGCAATAGAGAAGAACAGACACCGGAAATGTTGCCTCAAGTCCTTTCCTGTTTTTCAGTTGGGGAACCCAATCAGTTTGCACACCTGCCATTTTTTCCTTCCCTGCTACTTTCTCATTTCACAGAGTTTTTTTGTTTGTTTGTTTGTTTTTGAAGTAAATCTTAGATGCAGGCATTCAAGCTTCTCTTATTCCTTTCTGTGCAGCTTGCTTTCAAAGCATAATACACATTCTTGGATCCTCTATAATTCAAACTTAAAAGGCATGTTATTTATGGTCATATTTTATCAGAGGCATCAGGAAATGACATTTACAAAAATTCAGGAACAAGTATTTTTAAATGAAAACAACCCACTAACGAAACCTCTATTGTCTAAATCCCTATGTACTTCTTGCCTAAATTCAGTGTTTCTTCTCAGCACACTTTAGAAGTTTATACTAACAGAAAACCATGTTATAGGCAGGAAGAATTGTGATCAACTACACTTTGTGTAGCATAGATAAAGGAAAACCAGCTCTAGAGTGTGATATTTCTTCATGTCTACTTATCCTTTGATGGAGGATTTTAAATTTGTCCAGAGGCATCTGAGGCACAGACACAAGAGACAATAGTCAGCAATAAAAAAGTGGTTTCCAACTTTCAGAATAAGGTCACATTTTAAACATTTATTTTAATGTATAATTTGAGGGTTTTTTTTTTCATATTTCAGAGGTCTTGGAGATGTTCAATGAGAATAGTAAAGTTTTACAACAGGCAATAAGAAATTTTCACATCTATATGCGATTACCAGGAGAGGATTTCAAAAGCCCAGCAGAGAATGAAGAAGCATACAATGCGTGGAAATGCAAACAGGGATGCAGCAAAATAGAAATGAATCTCCAGAACACTGTTCTCCTTTTCCAACACAGAAATTCAGTGGCTGGAATAATGGAGGAAAGCATGGAGGTGACAAAGACAGTCGTGTTCATGAAATGTTTCATTTTCCCTGGCCCTTAGTTTGTCCAGCATCCCAGGCAGTAGCAGGAAGGACATGTTACTCAAAACCAAGTAGAAGAAATTTGTTACTTTCTGACTAAACCACTAAAACACCTGTAAGTGACTCTCAACATCCAAAAATGGAGAAATCAAATTACTTAATAATCAAAATTAAATAACCAGCATTTCTTCTGACCCATTTTAGTTCTGAGTGATTCTGTGGATGCATCCACCATCCATGTGGAAACTATAGCATGTAGTAGTACAAATTTTATAGTGTTCTGAGTTTAATATTTTGAATATCTTTCTTGTCACGGTATGCATTAATCTATTCTGATATTTATAAGACACAAATGCAAAGAGATGAATGGTACCAAAATGGTGACAAGCAAGAAATGTGTATTGGAGAAAAGACAGGATTGAAGCGAACAAAATGTGTGTATGAGAGCAGAGTTGAAATTGATAGAGCTCCAGGAAGCTAGATGACAGATTTGTGTCTATTTCCTGCTTACAATTTTAATAAATATTAATGTGTTGAAGTGAGTTTTGAGGAAGTTACAGGAATATTATATAAATATAACTGTACTTGCTAGTTTATGTCAAATTGACACAAGCTAGAATCATTGGCTAGAAGGGAGTCTCAATTGAGAATATGCCTCCATAAAATTGGACTGATGGTAAGCATGCATGGCATTTCTTAATTAGTGATTGATGTGGAATGGCTGAGCTCATTGTGAGTGGGGCCATCCCAGGGCATATTGTTCAAGCTTGTATAAGAAAGCAGGCTGAGCATGCCATGAGAAGCAAGCTAGGAGGCAGCACTCCTCCATGGCCTCTGCATCAGCTCTGATCTAGAGGTTCCTGACATGCTTTTAGTTTCTGTCCTGAGTTCCTTTGATGATAAACAATGTTGTCATAGAGTAAACCATATAAACCCATTCCTCCCCATGTTGCTTTGGTCATAGTCTTTATCATAGCAATAGTTACCCTGACTAGCACAATAAGAATCAGCAAAAACTAGGTATAAATGCTACTATATTATTACTAATAACTTAATAACCAAAACAATTTTTGAATGTGATGAAGAGAAGGTACATTTCATAAGAACTTTTATAACAAAATTGCCTTGACTTTTGGAGACTTTAATGAGCATATCACTGAAAATTAAAACCTATTAATACTTCTGCAAGAAGGCACTACAGTTAACCTTCTTCAAAATGTATATCAATTTTTTTTTCTTTTCAGAAAGACCTGTGATGCTTCTAGCTCCTGCTGTCCAAGTAAACCATGGAAGAATCACTATTTTTTACTTGTTTTTTTTTTTAAACCACAGTACCACAAAATACTATTTGAAGACTCATTTCTCTCTGAGAAAAAATGCATCCAATACTGCAGTTTAATGAGCCCACTTGTTTAAGAGTGATTTGGAACACTGGCATTACAATAATCAGAAAGGATTACTGAGTTTTTTCTCAGATTCATTAATTATAAAATTATCTACTATTCAGTATAAAAATGTGTCAAAGGTAAATATATCTCTTTATTGCAAAAAACCTCACCAATTAGACAAAGAGAAGGAATCACTTTCTGCCTCAAACCAGTGTATTGCTTTAAAGAACACGCTAGTTTGTACATGTGGTTGAAAATTACCACAGACTTAAGAGTCAGCCAGCAGAGGTGGAGTTTGTTTCCTGACATTGCAAGTGAACTAAAAAAGCAGAAACTCAAATATTGTGTAATCAATGCTACATCCTTCTAACCTTCCTAGCTTCTTATCTAGCTCTCTTAACAAGTTTTCCTGAGTTTAGGGAACTGCTAGTCCATGCATAATCTACTGTTCTCAGGATGATGCTACTCCTGGCACAGCTACTATGGACAATAGGGAAGGGGAGGATGATTTCTTTGGCAAAAAGACATCACTTGAAAACACAGTGGTACTATCACCTGCTTACGCTTTTGCTTTTCACAAGCATTGTAGTGAGACTGGTCAGTCCAACAAGCAGGCAATTTGCATGAGAAATTTGTACGCATCCTGTTAGATTATGGATTGGAACTGTAGCACATCCCAGACGTGTTTCAGTTAGTACAGTGACATTGTAACCTTTTGCTACAGCAGCACACTGTTGCAGAGTTCCTGAATTAAGCAAATAAACTGAAATATAAGCTCAATTCAAATTACTCATCCATACTAAACTACCACGTTCCAACCGTATACACCTCATCATTTCATTTAATGATTTCTTTCCTGGAAGGAAACTGAATCCTTCAAACATAACACCCCTTTAGCCTACAGATGTAGAAGTCTTACTTTAAGGAGAAAAGTTTAGGTAAAATTCATCTGCCTATCATGTACCAAAAATTAAACACCTTAAAAGACTACGGGAAGAGATAAAATTGGTATCTGATTCAAATTATTACAATCTCCTTACCAGCATTTATTTCCACTTAATATAATGTCAAACAGAAATATTGCTTGTCCTTTTCCCCATGGCAGTCCTAGCAATCTGACATTTGAGTGGATCTTCCTTTGACCCTCATCCTTTTCTATGACAAAATCGTCTTTCAGTTAGCACAGGATAACTGGTGGCAATTACTGCTCTATTGATTCACTTTTCACTTTAAAAAGTAAATTAAAATATTAGACATTTAAAGATCATATTCCAATTCAAATTAAAAGTTTAGTTTCCATGCAGACTAAATTGTCTACATACCAAAGAATTAAAGTCTAGTTCTCACTGTTTCCATTTTATATACATAAAATCTAAACAGAATGCTGATTATAATGTGTGAGAGAATTAAATTAGATACAGTCTCTTCATCTTGACAATAACTACATCTATCTATCGTCTGTCTATTTATTGCCTATATTGATTCACAAATTTCCAGTTAAATTAAGAGATATGTACTTGGAAATACAAGAGACAGAAGAAAGGACTGGAAATACTAACAAATATAATTTGGTAGTGAATGTAAATAGCTGAATCTAGGCATCTATGAAATGCTGCATATAAAATCCAACAATAGAGTACAATACTTAAAATGGATAGCAAGTGAAAATAAATACAATGTTGGGATAAGTTGATGATTGAAAATAGGACTGTTTTTGAAATTAAGAAAAAAAATGGGTTTTGAGGTAGACTGATTCCCAATTTCCTGAGGAACTACCATATTGATTTTTCATAGTGACTGTACAAGTTTGTATTCTTACCACAAAGGAGAAATACTCCCCTTGCTCCACATCCTCACCAGCAAAAACTATCACTTGTGTTATTGAGCTTAGCCATTCTGACAGAAGTAAGATGGAAATTCAAAGTAATTTTTGATTTGCATTTTCCTGATGCCTAAAGGTGCTGAGTGTTTCTTTAAGTGGTTCTCAGCTATCTGAGATTTTTCTATTAAGAAATCTCTCTTTAGCTCTGTACCCCACTTTTGAATTGGATTGTTTGGTTTGTTGATGTCTAGTTACTTGAGTTCTTTATATATTTTGGATATTAGCACTTACAGGGTGTGGAGCTGGTGAAAATCATTTCCCATTCTGTAGGCTACTGGTTCATCCTATTGCCAGTGTCCTTTGCCTGACAAAAGCTTTTCAGTTTCATCACTTCCCATTTATTAATTGTTGATCTAAACGCTGAACTATTGGTGTTCTATTGAGAAAATTGTCTCCTGTGCCAATGTGCTTCACTTCTGTCAGTTGCAATGTGTCTGGTTTTATGTTGAGGTCCTCCTTAAGCTGCAGATGTGCGCAGGTACAAAGACTCACAGCCAGATATTATACTGAGAAAGAGTCTAAATTGGAAGTATCCATCGGGTCTCTCCCCTCAGGTATCAGGAAAATGCACAGAAGAAGGGGAAAAAAGATGGTAGGAGTCAGAGGGGATGGAGGGCACCAAGAGAACATGGCCCACTAAATCAACTAAGCAGGGCTCCCATGGACTCACAGAAACTGACATGGCAAGCATGAGTCTGCACCAGGTGCTCTGCATATATGTTATGGATATTAGCTTGCTGTTTTTTGTGGAACTCCTAATAGTGGGAGTGGGTGTGTCTCTAACTATTTTGCCTGTTCTTTAGACTCTTTTACTCCTATTTGGTTGCTTTGTCCAGCCTTGATATGAGTGTAGGTGGAAGTTTCTGTTTGTCAAGCTGCCCCCAAGTAACCACACAGAAGCTTAATATAAATTATCAATGCTCAGCTGATAACTTAGGTTTATTACTAATTAGCTCTTACAACTTAAGTTAACCCATTTCTATTAATCTAAGTATTGCCACGTGCTTTGTGGCTTTACCCGTCCTCCAGCATGTCTTGTTCCCTCTGTGTCTCCTAGTGACTCCTCTGACCTCACCCTTCCTCTTCCCGTATTTCTCCTAGTCTGGATCTCCCACCCAATCTCTCCTGCTCAGCTATAGTCCCATCAGCTCTTTATTAATCAATGAGAGAGAGTAATACATATTTATAGTGTACAAAGATTGCTCCATAGCGTATGAGGGCTTTTGTTTTGTCTAATTGTATCTTTTCTTGTCATGTTTGGCTGTTGTCTCTTGGAGGCTTGCTCTTTTCTGAAGGGAAACAGGGTGAGTGGATCTGGAAGTAAGGAGAGGTAGAAGGAAACTGGGAGGAGTGGAGGAAAAAGAAATATTCAATTAAGTAAAGAAATAAAAAAGAACAAAGTATCCATAACAATAGTCTTAGATTACTTTTATTTAAATGAAGTTCATTTTAACGTACATAAAAACATAAAATTATTATATAAATTGACTAACAGGCTGTTTTGATATATAGATACATGTCTGATAATTAAATTATGTTAAATAAAAATATTTCCTCAAATACTTATCATTTCATTATCATGGAAATCTTTAGAATCATTATGTCTAGCATTTGGGAGTATAGTCACTATCTATATTGATCCTACTGTTCAAGAGCACTCTGGACCATCCTGTTCCAACTGTAACTTAATACCCATAGTCACTCTGACCCCATCCCTACATGCATTTTTATCGTCAGATTTTGGTAAATAACATTCTGCTCTAAGCTTCTGAAAGCAAATTTTAAGAGTTCAAATAAGTATTGAGATGGTTAATCTTAACTAATCAAGTTGACTCGATTTAAAATCAATATGTGAGTGTATACTTTAAGTAAAGTTTATATGAGGTATAAGACTCACCCTGAATATGGGTCTCACCATATGTGTGTCATCAATGTAGCTGTGATTGTTTATGATTTATTTGCCTGTGCCTGGCTTGTTTTACTATAACAAATAACTTCTGCTTCCATTTCCACTGTTTCAAGTTACAGGAATACTTTATTGAAAACTGAAGAGTGACTAACTTAATAGGAAGAATATTTTCCCATAGAGTATGTTAATATACAATGAAAACATTGTCTTCAAGTTATATTTTTTAGTATCTATGATTTTTCCCAAAGCACACAAGATCCAATATATAATAAAATATATATATATATTTGAACTATGATGCAGTTGTGCAAAGAGAAACAAACTTTAAAAAGGTATTTATATTGGTTCCTTAATAACACTGACTTTTCAGATTAAGTTGAATAACATCAGAATACACAGACAACAAGGACATGGTTAATATTATATACTTTGACTGATCCTTCTCATGAGTAATCTGCAAAGTGTGTGGAAAGAAGGCAGTGGAAGATTAGAGGTAGGAAGATTCAGGAAAGCAGGAAGTAGAATTATTTCCACATGTTTCCTGGAGCAAAAATATCATTGAATCTGCAATGGCTGTACTCTTTTGTTCCCATGAATATATTTGTTATAAAATTCTTCATAAACTTTTCAGCACTCCTGTGGAGAAAGGGGATTCAAAGGAAGAGGTGAAGATGCTGAGTAAAATGACAATGTAGAGTAGTGCAGTCTGGAATTGTTCTAAAATATAGTTCCCTCATGACAGAAGCCATGCTTGCCCATGGGCAGAAAATAGAATTATTGAACAACATCATCAGTTGCCAGCTAAGGCTTAAAAATGTCTGATTGTGACATATCAGCTCTAAAACAATGATGCTTGGAACAGATAATACCCGTGTGAGTGCAGACTGAATATTGTCATATGCTGAAGAGCCAGGCTGCCAATTACTTGGTGATCTCATGAGATCCTCAACTTATAGCCTGTGCTCTGAGACACTACAAGTCAACCATTGTACCAAGCAGGGAAGAACTACCAGAAAATTTCCAAATTAATTATAAGCTCTGGAAAGCAGTTTTTGTGATGATCTTCATGTGATCTCACAGGAACCAACACCTGGGATCATTGTGTGCTCCTTCTGTAAACTAGCACAATCCATATTCCTTCATCATAGACATTTTAGGCTCATTTAGGAATTTTTGTACACCTGATTTTGAAAAGACAGAATTGTTTGTTTTGTTTGGTTGTGTTTTGTTTTTGGTATCTCAGGCTGGTGTCAGTCATGTACCAACTGGTAGTTCAGCAGTAACTTTGCTCATTTTTCACATGGCTTAAAATTTAAAACAAGCATGCTTTTTTTTTTTTAACTTTAAGAATACTTTCCTATTAGTCTCACGGTTAATTCAACTTCAGTACTGTAACATAATGGTGACTATACTGTTGGAAATATGTTATGAATCTTGAAACTTCAAAACATGAATTAACTGCAAAAATGCTTGGTCTAATATATGTGATCCTAATGGAGAAATAACATACAAGTATTTATTACTGTTTTTTTTTTCTTTTTCTTTCTTTTTTTTTTTGAGACAGGGTTTCCCCATGTAGCCTTGGCTCTCCTGGAACTCGCTCTATAGACCAGGCTGTCCTGGAACTCACTCTATAGACCAGGCTAACCTGGAATTCACCTGCTTCTGCCTCCCAAGTGCTAGGATTAAAGGTGTGCACCAGCACTGCCAAGTTCATTAGTGTTCTTAAGTTTTATGTGTTATGATAATTGAGCAATATTATTAATTGTGTACATATAATCTTATTAATTATATAAATTCATAAATATTAATATATTCATATTGATATTTTTCTTACCTAGATAATTTCATTGTTAAAACCATAGATCCATGCTGATTATGTTTCAGATCCATGTTGTAGATCATTATTTGTTCTAAAGTTCCAAAGCATATGAATAGTTTCCTGTTTGAGACAATTTCAGAGTATTGATAGTAGATCAGAGGCTAATTACCTTGTTTAGGGCTAACTTTAGCCCATGGAATAGCCATTCCTTGCTCACTCCTGTGTCAGAAATAACATACTATAATTAGTAGATAAAATCCTTCGGAATAAATTGACTTAGAAGACCCATTATCTTTTACCAGCCAAAAATCTAAGATTGTCAACAGAGCATCTTAATCTTAGAGAAAAGCCTCCACCATGTTGCTGACACCACCTCTCTTATGTACCCACCAATGTATTTTAAACTTGCTTTATTATATGACATTCTTTGTTCTGTGAAACTGTAAAACTTCAAGAAACTTCTTCCCCATGGGAACGTGGCATTTGAGGTAACTTAAATCTCTTCTCAAGCCATGTTCACTCAAAATTGTTCGAGAAAATACTATCTCTTATTCCTTTTAGGATGAGAGTTATATTTCTTGCATTGACATATCTTAGAGCACAATCAGTAAATATGATAGTCATATGTTTAAACACATGTACACATTTACCGTTAAATGTTCATTATAATTTAAAAGAAAGAATTAGTATTTTATAATTCCAACACTGAACCAGACATTTTTGTTAGGGTGCATTGATACTTTATAAAAATTTAGATATTAGTAGGAGCAGTTGAAGGTAGTCTTAGACATTTTTTTTAATTTTTATTTTGCAATACAATTCAGTTCTACATATCAGCCACAGATTCCCTTGTTCTCCCCCCTCCTGCCCCCCTCACCTTCCCCCCAGCCTGTCCCCCATTCCCATCTCCTCCAGGGCAAAGCCTTCCCCACAGACTGAGATCAACCTGGTGGACTCAGTCCAGGTAGGTCCAGTCCCCTCCTCCCAGGCCAAGCCAAGGGACCCTGCATAGGCCCCAGGTTTCAAACAGCCAACTCATGCAATGAGCACAGAACCCGTTCCCACTGCCTGGATGCCTCCCAAACAGATCAGGCCAATCAACTGTCTCATCCACTCAGAGGGCCTGATCCAGTTGGTGACCCCTCAGCCATTGGTTCATATTTCATGTGTTTCCGTTCCTTTGGCTATTTGTCTCTGTGCTTTATCCAACCTTGGTCTCAACAATTCTCGCTCATATAAACCCTCCTCATTCTTGCTAATTGGACTCCCAGAGATTGTTATATGTAATTTTACTATGTTAAAGTTAAAACCTTCCTTTTTAAGAAAAGAAAAGGGGAAGTGCTCTGGGATGGTCTGTATGTCAAGTGTGTTGCTGATTGGTCAGTAAATAAATCACTGATTGGCCATTGGCTAGGCAGGAAATATAGGCGGGATAAGGAAAAGAATTCTGGGAAGTGGAAGGCTGAGGGAGAGACACTGCCAGCCGCCATCAGGACAAGGAAGATGTAAGGTACCAGTAAGCCATGAGCCATGTGGCAAAGTAAAGATTAATAGAAATGGGCTAAATATAAGAGTAAGAGCTAGACAATAACAGGCCTGAGCTAATGGCCAAGCAGTTTAAATAATGTAAGAGTCTATGTGTTTATTTTATAAGTGGGCTCTGGGACTGGCGGGACTTGGTGGCGGGAGCTGGAGAGAAATTCTCCAGCAACACAGGACTTAAGAATAATGTTAATAATCTGAGAGAATAAGACACACATGTACCAATGATCATGCTCTTTATTTCTCTCAAGTTCTCTTTCCAATTCTCTTTGTTCTGTATCCCCTTATATACATCCTATAGAAGTGCTTTTATTTTGATTTTCATGTCTTAAATAGCTCCCTTCACTGGTTTGTTTGTCTTTTTTTTCCGTGGCTTTTTTTTGACATTCTTTAAGGGATTTGTTGATTTCCATCATTTTTTTTTTTTGGTTGTCTTTTCCTTGATATTTTTAAGCGAGTTTTTTTTTTTAAATCTCCTCTTTATGGACCCCTATCATCATCATAAAGCTGGTTTTAAGATCATTTTTTTTTTTGTGCTTCTGTTGTGTTGGAATATTCAGGACTTGCTCTAGTGGCATGCTTGGGCTCTACCGGAGATATATTGCCTAGGCTGTTGATGTTTATGTTCTTACACTTAGATTTAGGCATCTGGATTTGGAGTGGTTATAGGTGTAGGTGCCAATTTCTGGATTTGTATTTATTAGATGGATGGTTTCTTCCTTACTTTCTGTTTCCTCTCTGGTCGTCTAGATTCCATGGCCTGTGGTTGAGTAGAAGGTCTCTGTTTAAGCTGGGGACTGGACTTCTGATGACCTGGATGTCCTCTGTTCCAGCAGGGAGTTGCTACCCAAGTTTTAGGCTGAAGTTCTGGCTATGTATGTGCATGGCCTCTGATCTGGCCGGTGGTCTTCAGATGCTGGCTTGGCTTCTCTTGGAGTAGGAGTTATATTGGGCAAGAAAGGGCAGGGTTGGGAGAAGTCTTACCTGAGAGTAATGATGCCAGGCTGGCCTCTGGGTGAAGAGGAGGCTTCCTCTAGAAGTGTGGGCCTGGACATTGTGACAAGGAAAAAAGGAACATTTAGGGTTATGTTAGGCAGGCACAGGTAGTGCAATGGTGTGGTGGATTACCTGGTTTTTCAAGGAGCTAGCCTGGCCTCCAAAGGGATAGAAGGCTTCCACCAGAGGTGTGAGATGGGATATGGTCTAATTTAAATATTCATTTAAAAAAATTTGAAACATAATTCTTTTTTGATTCTTTGGAAATTTCACATTATGCACCTAAGTCCCACTCACCTCCTAGTCCCTTATATCTACCCCTCACACATACAGTATGCCCCTCCAAATTAATCAAAACATAACAAAACAAAGAAACAAAAGCTCATTTCACTTTTCCATTGTTCCAACACCTCTCTGTTCATCCTAGTGGCATTGGGAGCTATAGTTTATCATGTAGTATACCCAGTTTGTCCAATTAGTATCACCTGCAAACTGTTCATTGCAATGAGTCATTGGTCTGATTCAAGGCCTGTGGCACACTATCATCACTGGATCCTCATTGAAACTCTTCTCAGATATCCTGTTGCTGCCCAAGTCATGGAGCTCATGCAGTTATTGTTCCTGCAAGACCAGTTCCTTCATGCACTCCATCAGGTCATGGCTCTCAAGAGCCATGGACCAACTCAGAACTTTGGTGCAATAGAGCCACAGACCCAGACATGGCCCTTGGCAGCAGCCCTGGCCCAGACAACACTATGGACCTAGTAGCATCATGGCCTCCAGACACCAACATGACCACAGGATGCAGCCTAGACCCTAGGCATCCATGTAGCCTTTGGTGGAACCACACACCACAGACATCACATCCCTGACTGTGTTGGACCTTAGAACCAATATGGTCCCCAGAAGTAGTCTGGCCTCAGTTGATACCATGGCCCCAGGAGGCAGTGCATGTTTCCTCCAAATAGAATGACAATATGACTTAGTTATACCCATCCTGGGTACATAAAAAAAGTGATAAAGTCAGCCTGTGAGGGAGATACCTGCCTACCTGTGTATGTTATAGCAAAGCTCACAGTAGTCAAGATATGGAGTCAGCCCAGGTGCCCACCAGGAGGTGAGAAGATAAAGAAATTTTCTGGAGTTTGCACTGCGACTATTCACCTTCTTCTATTCCTATTATTCTTAGGTTTGGTCTTTTGATAGTGTCCCAGATTCCTGGATATTTCATTTTAGGAGATTTTTAGATTTAACATTTTCTTTGACCAATGAATCTATTTCTTCTAGTATATCTTCAACATTCTGTTCCATCCCTTGTATTCTATTGGTGATGTTTGTGTCTGTAGTTCTTGTTCACTTACCTGGATTCTTCATTTCCAGAATTCCCTCAGTGTGTGTTTTCTTTATTGCTTCTATTTTTATTTTTAGGTCTTTAATAATTTCCTTCACTTGTTTGTTTGTTTGTTTGTTTGTTTCTTCGATTTCTTGGCGTTCTTGAAGGGATTTATTGATTTCTTCCATTTTTTGTTGTCTTTTCCTTTATTTTTGAGGGACTTTTAAATTTGCTCTTTAAGGGCCCTTATCATCTTCATAAAGTTGATTTTGAGGTCATTTTCTTGTGCTTCATCTCAGTTGGATTGGAATATTCAGGTCTTCCTGTTGTAGGATAGCTGGGCCCTGGTGCTGTCATCTTGCCCTGGCTGTTGTTGGTTGTCTTCTTATACTGGCTTTTATGCATCTGGATTTGGGTTGACTATAGGTCTAGTTCCTGAATACTGAGTTTGTCTTTGTTGGATGGATATGTTGTGCCTTGGTTTCTGTTTCCTCTTTGGTCTTCCAGTCTTTGTGGCCTAGACTTCTGCTGGTCAGCATCTTAAATTTCTTGGAGTCTCTGTTCAAGTTGGGAGCTGGCCTTCTGGAAGCTACATGGTCTTTGGTCAGCATTGAGTCTCTGTTCTGCCTGGTGTGGCTTGTACCTGTTCTGCCTGGCGTGGCCTGCACCTGTTCCTCTGACTGGTATGGCCTGTATATGAGTAGCAGAAGGCCACCAGGGTTGAGGACGGCCCAGCAATGGCAGGGGTGATGAGGTGGCAGGGGTGATGAGATGGGAGAGTGGGGTCATAGGAATGGGCTCTTTGGAAACAGAAACTAGGTCATAGGGCAGTTCAGCTGGCAGGCAGGTCACTCACCTGTTCATCTGACTGGTGTGACCTGCACCTGAGCAGAGGAAGTCTCTATACTGTTTTTTTTTTTAAATAACACTTTTACTGTCCAATTAGATGCTTTATCCTTTTAATCATATTTTCTAGGTTGGTGGCTCATGTAAGAAACACAAAACAATGAGTGTTGATGGTTTCCAGAGCATTTTCCATCAATTGCTTCCTGCAGCATAAAAAATAAGATAATAGAGGATTAGATGAGCTGATTTACTTCTGACAGGTTCTATTTCAGCCAGAGGGCTTACAAAATCTCCAGGGAACATATAGATATTCTATTTGTGTCTAAATTACTAAATAATAGAATACCACATAGAAGTAAAGCTGCGTTTTAGGTAGATGAATCAATAAAATATAGATTTTTGTATTGGAGTACATGATTTCTGTAATGTGGTTTTTGGCTATTCTGGTAAGATTAAATTTAATAATTTCAAAGTAATACAGTTTAATATATTATCAGAAAATAAGTTCTGTGGATTTTGACCTGGGAAAATACTCCATTCACTTTTATATTTAACTAGCATGCTTAATCCTTTCAGTGTTTTCTTCTATATTTGCATAAATGGGCTTCTGGAAGCTGGCAGGCTAGCACTAAGTAAGGGACAGATTTACATTATTTCCTGTCCCCTGTGAACTTGCTGCCTAGTGTTATTGATATTCTTGTAAAATTAAAGTTATGAAGTTTTAATCAGTTTTATAGCCCTAGATAAATATTTTGTAGGAATGCTATTACCTAATTTAATCTTCCTGTGTGTTTGTGTGTGTATGTGTCATTTAATTTTCATATATCAATTTTTAAATTCATAACTTATTTCATAGAGCACATATATTATCTATGCTTATGAAATATTTCTAAACTCCTTACTCAATGAGAGATTCACATGTGAATTTTTTAAAATGTAGGCATTTGACTGAAATATTATCTATCCTGTCAGCCATGTTCATATTCATAGAATTTCTACATCCTCATTAATAGTCTTCTCCAGTTCTTGCACTCAATTAACCTTTATAGTTTCTTTAATGCATAAAACATTGCACTTTCTATGACTTTCATTTTTATCTTACTAATAACATTTTTCATCTCCATCTTTTGATGTCAAATCTAATTATTTTGAGATTACTATCATCTTGTTGTAAAACTACTGTTTTAGAGAATTTCTTTTCATCAAACACCAAAATTTACCTTATTATTGTTCATTGCTTAAAATCAGTTATATGCTCTGACCCCAATTCTCTTTGTAAACATTCCTGTCATCTTTAAATCCTTAGCCAAATTATTTTACAAATATCTCTATGTGTTCTTTGGTTTCATCAAGCTGGACTGTTTTCCAACTCCACACACATATACACACAGAATTTTTCCATATAATTGCAAATAAATACAAAATGATACAATGATTAAGTGTATGCATACATTCATTCATACATGCATACATATATACATACACACACACACACAATACATTTATATATGCTAAATAGTGTTACCAGATTTGAATTTAAATCTAGCTGTTTAGGCATGAGCTGTACTAAAACCTTGAGTTAAAGATTTTTTTTTCTGGTTTAATTTTAACACAACATTATCCCCCAAACACTATGATTAGATACATTTTACAAACAAGAAAACTCTTTACATCATTGTGTTCACCTGTACCACCCCATTGCTACTCTGCGTTTGTTTCCTTTTGCTTTCTATACCTCCTTCTTGACACCCTACCTCCAAATGTTCAATCTTCTGTAATGCTCTGTAATTCCAGGACCAGTATAATATTTCTCAAATATTCTAAGCACTTTTTTATCTTAGTTTCTTTGCACACTTATTTTATTATTTCATAATTTATAAATTTTGAACAAAACCCATTTCACAAATGCCTCTTATTAGCTTGATATATCTAGCAATTTATTTCAACACTGTATGTCACTGACAGTATATCTATTTGTTCAGGTATTTGTATTGTGGCACCAAGGTTTGGACCCAATGTCTCTGAAATACCAGGTAAGTATTTTCTCATTAAGTTAATTTCCATCTCTTATTTTCATTTATTTCTCTTTTTGAATGTGTTTGCTTTTTAATTAATCATGTAAAGATTCCAAACATTTTTTCTTTTGTATATTTTTTTGATGAAGGGACAAGAACTCCATTATATATTTTGGGAAAATAAATAGGAAGCAATTGAACATGTTTCTTTCTTTAACTCCTTGAGAGAAGAAAGTTGATGAAGTTCTGTGAGATCACAGCTGACAAGGCTCATTATCACAATGTATGTTTCAATGTAGTCGCCAATCATGATTATCACTGGGAGCTACAGTAGGCACCGGCGGTCTCAAAGGAATTGATCTCCTTTGGCAGGGTGGCCATGCTAAAAGTTCCAAGAGATCCACAGACCCCCCAGACTCCTTTCTTCCTTTTGAGTTGGAAGAGATAACTCTGTAATCTTATGCCCTTCTCTTCCTCTGGATTTGGCAGAAGCCCTGGTGACTGGCTATCCTTCGTGAATTCCAGACAACTTCAGTGTAGGTTCCATTTTATGTGAGAAAGCAACTGAGAACACAGTTACTATATTGTCTAATAATAATATATTTAGCTATACAATAACCTGCCAAACCACCTTCCAAAGAAGTTGTTCTATTTTGTACTTCTAACAGCAAGTAATAGAAGTTGCTATGGCTCCATACGCTCAAGCATTTGGTGTTAACAGTTGTCTGGATTTTAGCCAATCTGATAGGGACCACTGTCATTCATAGATGTAAATATAGACTTTACCTTGGAGGAATGGTGACTGGGGAGCCAGCATGAAAGAACTTTATAAGAAGGATAATCTTGGTAGCTGTAGCAAACCTGATATCATGGTGGGTAAATACACCAATCCTGACACCATCTTCGGGCTAAAATGAGTATAGATGTTTAGAGCCAGGTTTCCCATCAGGGCCTTTCAGGGGCCAAACCATCTGCAACTCTAATAGTGTACAGAGGCTTCCATTTTTACCTAAAGGAAAATATTAGACCCATACTTAAACATAGAGCACAAAATTTTTTTTTTGAATATAGACATTTCTTAGCTTTGACAATGAAAAATGAGAAGGGAAAGAAATTGAGACTGAGGAGACAAGGGAAGATTGAAAGTGAAAGTAGAAGGCCTTCTACCCTCATCCTAGGAAGTGTTCGGAGAAACAGAACATTCTAGAAAATTGGCTCATTATTGAGCTAAGACAAGAAGTGACAGAAAAGGCCTTGGAAAAGTAATACAACTGCAACTGAAGTTGAAAGGTCTGCCCAGGAGACCAACAAGCACAGTAGGCCCTGACTGCCAGAGGCTCAGGAGACCAGTCATGACAAAAATCTGCTACAGGCCAAAGTCATTAAAATTTCTCAGCTGACAGTGGAATAAGTTCCAGTTCTCTACAGAGTCAGGCAGCTACTCATCCCCTCCTGGTATCTGCTGGGTACCCCATTTCCTATCTGTGTGTGTGTGTGTGTGTGTGTGTGTGTGTGTGTGTGTGTGTGTGTGTATGTGTGTGTGTTAACCACATGGGTTTTATTTTTTTAATATTCTTTTTAGATTACATTTATGGCATTTCCCCCTTTTTTCCCTCTGATTCCAAACTGTCCCATGTATACCCCACCCCTTGCTCTCTTTCAAATTTATTCAGCATACCTTGGATTCCTGCCGTTTTTGCCTAAGTTAGGGCCTCCTAAGATTCCCTCTCCCCACTTAGTATGGTAACACCTCTGATGGTGTCATCTGTATTCAGGCAGCCATGCTGGTAAGACTTCATGGATATAGTTGCCAACATTTCTAGAATACACAATCTCACAGCAAACTCCCCATTTCTCTGGCTCTTACAATACATCCATACCCACTTCTGCAATTATCCCTGACCTTGATTGCAGTAGTGGAAAAGCAGATGTGTCATTTGGGAATGAGCTCCACAAACCTGCTTTTTTTTTAATTAGTTGTGGGTATTTGTAATAATCATTGTCTGTTTCAAAAGGAAGTTTACTTGATGAGGAATGAAGATAACACTTACCTGTGAGTTGAAGGACAAATATTTAGAATGTAGTTAGAGAACCCACTGGTTTATTATAGTGGTAATTGTAGGTTCAACTCCAAGATCCATGAACATACTAGTTTTGGGTAGTTGGTTAGGTTTCTAGTACTAGGCACGATTTACCTCTTTAGCAGAAATTAACTACAATCAGAGCTGTTTGTTACTGCCACTAATGCACCCTTAGGGTTGTCTTGCCCTGCTGGTCATTGCTGTGGTTCATAGGCATCGTAGTTACATAGGACTGTTGGTTGTTTTTCTCCTTTGTAAAATTGTATGGTGCCTTCTTGTACCATGAAAACGAGTCCTCTGGGAGAGGGCATCCAGTTCAGTTTCCGTTCAGGGTCTCTGGTCCCTAAAGTCCATCTTGTCTTCAGCAGTAAAAATTCACTACTCACATCTGGGGACCCACTTAGTGCAATAACTATAGTTAATGATATGGACAAGTATCTTGGACAAACCTGACCAACAACTCAAAATAAGGTTTCTCAACCCTGATGATGGGATTTTTTTTAGATGGACATTGGCTCTTGGGGCAGACTTGTCAGCCTAGATGGAAAAATTTTATTTAGATTACATATGTATATTAATATAACTGCTTACATATATTATAGTTTTTAAGGTAGATAATCAATAGTATGATTCCTTTTGACTTTTTCAGACACTCTTACTGTTATTTTACCCTACTTCTTCCTTTTCCTGTGTTTATCTATAGCTCTGCTCATAATTAGAGCCCCCTATTTCTCCCATTTCACTGATCAAATCACTCATATCCTGCTATTCATCCCCCCTTTGCTCCAACAGTCCCCATCTCACAATGGTCTTTTTTAGTTTTCTGTTTACTGCAGTTGCTCCAGGATATGTGCTCACATCTGGCAATTTGGAAATCAGAGTCTCATGTGAGAGAGAGTATGTGAGTCTGACATTCTGGGTCTGGGTTACCTCACTCAATATTTTCTTTTCTTCTTCTGTCCACTTATCCACCATATTCATCATTTACCAGGCATCTGATGCTTAGGGTTGGGACTTTCATTAGATGGCATTTAGCTCTTGGAGAAAGCATGCCCAGTCAATAGAAGAATTTCTTTTTAAACGACACATGTATTTTTACATACTAACTAAAGTGCATTGTATTTTTAAGTAGTTAATAGTATGACTTTTTCAGACACCCTTATTGTTATTTCACTGTATTCCCTCCCAATGCTTTTTATAATAGTCAAGATGTTAGAACAACTTAAATGTTCACAAATGAATTTGTAGGCAAAATAGAGTACACACAAAGACATAATGAAGCAGTACTCTGACAAAAGGAATTCTGTATTTTGTAACCACAAGCTTGAATCTGAAGCATATTTTTCAGAGTGAAAAGTACAAAACACACAAAGATGAATATAGCATCATCCCATTTATATGTACAATCTAAAATTTATACAAAAATAAAGGAAACCATGGCTTCCAGGGAAACAGAGGTGATGGAAAAGTATTAATTGTAAAACTTTCATCAAAAAAATGTGAAGTTTGATGCAATAAAGATAAGAAATCTAATGTATAATTTACTGATTACATTTAACAATGTAATAATAAAAACTTGAAATCTATAACATAGTAGATCTAAAATTATTTCCACAGGGCAGGGAGAAAAAAATGCATGATAGATGCTAGTCAGCATAATTATGTTGATCATTTCATAATGTGTGAATATATATATATATATATATATATATATATATATATATATATATATTTGTGTGTGTGTTGAAAGAAAATTTCATGCTCTAAACATTCAAATTCCTTCCAGTTCTGTATCATGAAAACTGAATAAAGGAAATAATAGGGCTTTATTGATATAGTAAATGGAACAAGTTGTTTGTGTTAAAGTGTTTTTTTTCAGTACAGCTACTGCTTACAATTAATGCTATCACTTGGGACAAGACTTACATTGTTGGTATTTATTGATTCTATAACCAAATATTTCTTAGCAAACTAAAACATCAAATTGTCTTGATAAAGGGAGAATGAATCATACATCAGTTGAGAACATGAAATGCAGCTCTAAAGAGCATGTTTCACTTTGCTGGAAGAAAGACTGAGCACATGCTCTGATTTTTTTTTTTTTGAAGTAGCAAAAAAAGTTGCATATATTTCTAGAACTAGCACATGTAACAGATGAGGAGTGGCTATTGTACCCATTTTCACTGCGGTGGGGATTGTGCTATGAGAGAACACAGATGTTATTCTTTGGCAGACAGTTGTTACCTTTTCTGTTTGGGACTCAGAATGATTTTCTTGTTCTGGATGTGTACCAAATTTCTTGTCTGAGTGTCTGGCATAATTTAGTCAGGCAGATAATACAAACGGACTCCTTTACAAGAAGGCTGCATGTAAAATGATGGTTAATATGGTCTGGGAATCCTTCATGAATAACATGAACTTTGCCACGCAGGGAGGTATGCTTTGCTCTTTAATGAATGAAAGCTATTTATTGAACAGAAGGCTCTACACTGGGAGATATTCTTATTTGTATGGTTTCAATGGACCTTGAAACTAGATTGCATTTTATCCAATGACATTATTCATTTAAATTTATTTTACATTCAGTTTTCATTGTTACATTATTTTCATAATTTTAGCTCAAAATTACTATATTTACAATATTTTATCTACTTATCATTTAAAATTATATTTCATTTTTTGCTGAAAATATTTTTTTTCTTTTACTGAAAAGAGGTTTTTTTCCCATATATTATATCCTGGACTGGTGTTTACATTTTCTCTTTTGGTAGCCTTCAGAGTACCTTCCCACACCAAAGACACTAGAACATATGAGCAAAGACTCCATGTAGGTAGCAGCTGGACTTCTCCATGCTAAATGAGTTGTGTGGGTGATTTCCTGGGCAATGGGGTCCTGTTGTCACTTGGCAGACAGCAACGCATTGTCTTAGCAACAGCCTGGGTTCTTTGGGGATTTTCAAGGGATCCTTTTGGCCAAAAACTCAATTGATTGCAACCCAGTCTGACTACTGGCAACCTGAGCAAGATATGGCCAGTTGAGACTCCATATTCACCATTATTAGGAAACCTCATTAGGTTCACCTTCATATCTTTTAGGAAGTTTCTCCTGCACTAGGTTTCTATATTATCCATCATATGCCCCTAAATTCCAGTAGTCCACTCCTGAATTCTCTCCTTTTACCTTGTCTTCCCTTACCCTCCTAATCTTATCTTCTTCTTCCCAGCCCCACCCATCCCTAGTCTACATATAAAGTCTATTCTATTTCTCCCTCCCATGGAGATTCTTGTGTCCAATCTAAACCCTTCCACTATGCCTAACATCTTTGGATCCATGGATTGTATCTTGGTTATCATTCATTTATTTAAAGGCTAATATTCACATATAAGTGAATACATACTATATTTATTGTTCTGGATATGTGTTACCTCATTCAGAATGATTTTTTTCTATTTCCATCGATTTGCCTTCAGATTTTATGATGTCTTTTTTTTAACAGCTGAGTAATAACTCTTTGTGTAAACGTGCCACATTTTCTGTATCCATTCTTCTGTTGAGGGACATCTAGGTTGTTTCCAGTTTGTGGCTATTATGAATAAAGAAGCAATGAATGTGGTTGAGCAAGTGTCTTTGTGGTAGGAAGAAGTGTCCTTATATACCCAAGAATGGTTAGTATAGCTGGATCTTGAGGTAGATTGATCCCCAACCTTCCTAGGAAATGTCAAACTGATTGCTGTATTGACTGTACAAATTTTCACTCCCAGTTTCAATGAATGAATATTTCCCTTATTTCATTCATATCCATGCCAGGGATTAGCTGTCACTTGTGTTCCTGATCTTAGCCATTCTGACAGGTGTAAGTTGGAATCTCAATTACAGTGTCTCCTCTCCCTACTCCTTACAGTTCCTCCCCACCTCCCTTCCCATCAGGTTCCAAACACTTCATTTCCCTCATTAGGAAACAAACAGGCATGTAAAACATACTAATAAAATAAAATAAGATTAATAAAAACGATGAAATAAACAGATTTTTTTCAAAACAAACCAAACAAACAAATGAGAAAAAGATCAAAAGAGCACAGGAAACACATAAAGAGACACACATTTTCATGCATGCAGAAATCCAATAAAAACACAAAACTGGAAGCCATATTGTATGCGCAAGGAACCTGTAAAATAGAAATAAAAAAAAAGAGCAATAAATACACTTCTGACTTAACATAATGAAACTAATAACCTCTAAAGATGTGGTTGAGTTTGTTTTATGTTGGCCATCTATTACTGGCCTTTCAGCCTACCCTTAAAAGTGGATTGTTCCCCTAGTGAGACTCCCTTGAAGACAATTATATTTTTATTTTCAAGTGGCTATCAATATAGAGATAGCTTCTTCAGTTGGGACAGGAGAAGCTCTAGGATTCCATCTAGTGCAGACCCATGCAGGCTCTGTGAACACTGCCTCAGTTTCTGTGAGTTCATACGTGTACCAGTCCTGCTGTGTCTAGAAGGCTTTTTAATCTTTGGCGTCTTCCATTCCTTCTGTCTTTGACACTTTTTCTGTTTCCTATTCTGCAGAGTTCCCTGATCCATGAGGGGAGAGATTTGATGGAGAGGTCCTGTTTATGTCTGAGTGTTCCAAGGTCTCTCACTCTCTGCATACTGTGTAGTTGTAGGTCTCTGTACTTGTTCCCATCTGCTGCAGGAGGAAGGTTTTCTGATGATGGATAAGCAAGGAAATGATCTTTGAGTATAGCAGAATGTCATTCAGAGTCATTTTATTGCTATGTTCCTTTAACAGAACGTTAGTGTATCATTCCCCTCTATGTTCCTGGGTTAGCTAGTTTCAGGTTCTTGGCCACCTGAGCAGTGATGGGCGTGAGTTTTGTCTCGTGGAATGGGCCATACCTCAAGTCAGATATTGGGAAATTACTAATATAGTACCAGTGTGTCTTGCGTACAGGTAACTCATGTAGATGTGAGGGTCTATGTCTGTTGGTGTTTAGTTTTATCCTTTGTTAGTGTGCAGAGTACCTTTCAGTATCATCCATAGGGATGAAGGCTCTAGAGTTCATTTTTTCTATGTTCAATGAGTTGTATAGGTGTTATCTTCAACAATAGGGCCTTACTGTCAATTTGTGGAGAGCACCCAATAGCCTTGGTAATATCCTGAGTTATTTGTGGGTTCCCATGAGGACTCTTTGGCCAAATAATTGATAATATGTAACCCATTCTCATTACTGGGAGCTTCACTTGGTGAGAGAAGAAGAATATCTGGGACTCTGTTTCCCCAGTTGTTTGGGAATTTCATTTAGATCACCTTCATTTATATTCATATCATAGGAAGCTGTAATTGTATTGTTTCCATATGAACCCTCAAATGGACCTTAGTTTTAGCTGTCCTTACATGTATTCCCTCCATCATCTTCTTCCCTCCTCCTTACTGATTTATCCTCCCATTCCAGTCCTCCAAACCTCATCCATCCATACCTATCTATTCTATCTACCCTTCCTGAGGAGATCCATTCCTCCCCATTAGTCCTTCACTCTCTATGTAATATCTGTGGTTAGATGCATTGTAGCTTGCTCATCAATGACGTTAACAGCTAACATTCACATATAAGCAAATATATACAATATTTGTCTGTCTTTACCTGAAATACCTCATTCAGGATAATTTCTTCTAGTTCTGTTCAGTTACTTGTAAATTTCATTTATTTAATTGCTGAGTAATATCCCTTTATGTAAATGTAACATATTTTCTTTATCTGTTCATCTATTGATGGATATCTAGTTGGTTTGCAACTTCTGGCTATTTTAAGTAGAACAGTAAGCAATGAACATTGTTGAGCAAGCGTCTTTGTGGAAGGATGAGGCATCCCTTGGGTATATGAACAAGAGTATAGCTGGTTCTTAAGGTAGATTGATTCCCATCTTCCTGAGGAACCACAACGATGATTACCATAGTGGTTATACAAGTTTGCACTCCCATCACCAATGGATGAGTGTTCACCTTACTTCACATCTTTGCCATCATGTGTTGACATTTGGTTTATTGATATTGGCCATAATGGTTGGTATCAAAGTAAATCATAAAGTAGCCTTGATTTTCATTTTCCTGATGACTGAGGATGTTGATAATTTCTTTGTTTCTCAGCCATTTGTATTTTCTCTTTTGACATGTCTTTGTTTAGATCTGTATTCCATTTTTAATTTGGGATATTTATTTTCTTGATATCTAATTTTTGATTTCTTTTTATATTTTGAATATTACCTCTTTATTGCATGTTTGGTTGTTAAAAATCTTTTCCCATACTGTAGTCTGCAACTTTGTTCAAATGATTGTATCTTTGGCCATACAGAAGTTTATCAGCTTTATGGTGTTCCATTTATTAATTGTAGTTCTTAGTGCCTGCACTAGTGGCATTCTATTCAGAATGTCATCTCCTGTGCCAATGAGTTCTAGGCTATTCCTCACTCTCTCTTTTGTAAGACTCAGTGTATCTGTACCTGGTTTTATGTTGAAATCTTTGATCTACTTGGACTTGGGTTTTGTGCAGGGTGACAAATATGGATCTATTTACATTCTTCTATATCTAGTCATTCATTTTGACCAGTACAATTTGTTGAAGATGCTGTCTTTTTTCAGTGTATATTTCTGGCATCTTTATAAAAAAAATCATTTGCCCTATATATGAGGACTTATTTCTGGGTCTTCAATTTTATTCCATTGATTGGTATTTTTGTGCCAACATCATGCAGTTTTTATAATTATATATCTCTTGTACAACTTGAAATCAGGGATGCTGATGCAACCATCAGTTCTTTTATCTTTCAAGATTGTTTTAGCTATCCTGGGTCTTTGTTTGCTTATTTGTTTGTTAGTTTCCACATGAAGGGGAAAAATTTCCTTTCCAGATGTGTGAAAAATTGTGTAAGAATTTTGGTGGGGAATTTATTTACTCTGTAGATTGTTTGATGGGGTGGCTATTATGATCATAGGGGATCTTTCCATCTTCTGATATCATTTTCAATTTATTTCTTCAATGCCTTCAAGTTTTGTTGTTGTTTTGTTTGATTTTGTTTTGTCATAGAAGTCTTTCACTTGCTTGGTTAGTGTTACTCTAAGATATTTAACATTTTAGAGGCTATATGAAATGTGTTATTTCTCTGATTTCTTCCTTGGTACATTTGTCAATTGTGTACACAAAGACTATTGGTTTTGTGTGCTTAATTTTGTATCCAGATATTTTACTAGAAGTGTACTTTAACTGTAGGAGTTTCCTGGTGTAACTGTTATTGCTACAAATGTAAGCTATAATAACATCTGCAAATAAAGATACTTAGAATTGGTCCCTTCCAATTTATATTCCCTTCATCTCCTTCAGTTCTAATATTGCTCTAATTAATTTCAAATACTATATTGAATAGGTATGGAAAGAATGGAAAACTCTGCAGTGTTCCTGATTTTAGTGGGAATTCTTTGAGTTTCTCTCCATTAAAGTTGAAGTTGGCTACAGGCCTGCTATAAATTGGCTTTATTTAATTTAAATACATCCCTTGGACCCCTAAACTCTCCAGGAAGTTTGACTAGAAGAAGTGTGGATCTTGGTAAGGGCCTCTTTTTCATCTAATGAGATGGCCATGTAGTTTTTGTTTTTAAGTAGGTTTATTAGATGGATTATATTTATTAATTTATTTATGTTAAACCATCCTTAAATTTTTGAGATGAAGTCTACTTGAACATGGCAGATGATCTTTTTATGTATTCTTGATTTCAGTTTCCAAATATTTTATTGAGAATTTTTGCATCTATGTTCATAAGGGAAATTAGTCTGAAATTATCTTTCTCTTTGGGTGTCTATATTGGTTGGGTGTCAGAGTAATTGTGTCATAAAATTAATCAGGCAATGCTTCTTATTTTTTTATTTTGATATCATTTGAGAAGTATTGAGATTAACTTTTCTTTGAAAATCTGATATGATATTGGGCTCAAACCATCTAGTCCTGAGCTTGTTTGGGACCATCTAGTCCTGAGCTTGTTTGGGTTGGGAGACTTTTACTTATTGATTCTAGTTAACTAGATGTTATAGGCCTATTTAAATTGCTTATATGTAGGTGGTATATATCAAGAAAATTATCCATTTATTCTAGATTTTCCAATTTGCTGGCATATTAGTTAGGATTTCTATTGCTGTAATGAAACACCATGACTAAAAACACATTGGGAAGGGTTTATTCAGTTTACACTTCCACATAGCTGATCACCACTGAAGGAAGAAAGGACAGGAACTTAAGCAGGGCAGGAACCTGGAGGAAGGAGCTGATGCAGAGGCCATGGAGGAGTGCTGTCTACTAACCTGCTCTACATGGCTTATTTAGCCTGCTTTCTTATAGAACACAGGAGCACCAACCCAGGGATAGCACCAACTGCAAAAGGATGGGCCCCTCCCCCATCAATCATTAATCAAGAAAATTCTTTATAGCTGGATCTTACAGAGGAATTTTCTCAGTTGAGGCTCCTTTCTCTCTGATGACTCTAGATTTGGTCAAGTTGACATAAAATGAGGCAACACAGGTAGAGTATAGCATATTTGTTTATTTTTTATTAAGAAAAAAAATTTATTCATTTTACATACCAATGAAAGATACCCCTCTTCCTTCCTCCTGCCCCTCCAAACTTCCCCTCCAGAGCATAAGTTTTTTTGTTTTTGTTTTTGTTTTTGTTTTTGTTTTATGTTTTGGTTTTTGGTTTTTTTGAGACAGCGTTTCTCTGTGTAGCTTTGCGCCTTTCCTGGAACTCGCTTTGGAGACCAGGCTGGCCTCGAACTCACAGAGATCCACCTGCCTCTGCCTCCGATGGCTCAGCCATTAAAGGCTAGGCTCACAGAGTATAGGTTTTTAAAGTAAATCTTCATGATTCTCTGGAGTTCCTCTGTCTGTTAAGTCCTGCCTTTCTTCTCTAATTCTGCTTTTTTAAATCTTCTCTCTCTGTCTTTTAATTAATTTGTCTAAGAGTTTATCAATGTTGATATTTTCAAAGAACTAATTCTTTGGTCTGTTGATCCTTTCTTTGTACTGTTTTTGTTTATTTGATTGATTCTTTTTTATTAATTTCAACCATGACTTTGATTATTTCTTGCTCTCTACTCCTTTTGGGTGTGATTTCTTCTTCTTCTTCTTCTTTTTTTTTTTGAGAACTTACATGTATGCTGTTAAGTTACAAATATGAGATTTTTCCAATGTCTCTATGTAGGTACTTGATAATTAAACTTGCCTCTTAGAATGTTTTCATTATGTCACATAATCTTTGGTATGTTGTTTACATTTTCATTCAATTCTAGAAAGTTATAAAATATTTTCGCTAATTTCTGGCTTGAATCTATTTTCATCCATTTATGAGTTGTTCACTTTCTACAGGGTTGTAAACTTTCTGTTGTTTCTATTGATATCCAGCTTTAACCCATGGTAGTCAGATAGAATAGATTCAGGGTGTTATTTGAATTTTCTGGTATCTGTTGAGATTTGCTTTGTGCCCAAGTATGTAGTCAATTTTTGAGAAAGTTCCATGATCTGCTGAGAAGAAGGTATATTCTGTGTTTGGGTAAAATGTTTTGCAAGTATCTCTTAAGTCCCTAAGGCTTATGGAACCAGTTAGTTCCAGCATTTCTCTGTTTAGATTTTGTGTGGATTATCTGTCTCCTAATGAGACTGGGCTTCTGAAGTTGCCCATTATCACTGTGTGAGGGTCAATATGTGACTTAAGCTTTAGTAGTGTTTCTTTTATGAACCTCTGTGCCCTTGTGTTTAGTGCCCAGATGTTAAGAATTGCAATAAACTATTGCTGGATTTTTCTTTGATAAGTGCGTAACTTGTTTCTTAGGTTCATTTGCTTGGAATAACTTTTTCCATCCTTTTACCAGGATATGTTGTCTATATTAATATTGAGGTGCGTTTTGGGGGTGGTAGCAGATGAATAGATCCTGTTTATTAATCCATTCTATTACTCTTTGTCATTTTTATTGAAAAATTGAGAGCAGTGTTGTTCAGAGTTATCTATGAGCAATGATTGTTCATTCCGATTATTTTATTGTTGTGTGTGAATTTCCCACTCCTTTTGATTTGCAGCTCTGATATTACTTATTCCTTGAATTTTCTTAGATGTGATTAGCCTCTTTTGATTAAAGCGTTGCCCTATAGGGCCTTATGTAGGGCTGGGTTTGCAGATAAATACTGTTTAAATTAGTTTTTCTCTTGGAATGTCTTTATCTATTGTAATTGAAAATTTTGGTGGGTATGATAGCCTGGACTGACATCTGTGGACTCCTAGCATTTGTTGACTATATTTCCAGGCCCTTTGGACAATTAGAGTCTCCACTGAAAAGTCAGGAGTCATTCTAATAGGTCTGCTTATATATGTTATTTGATCTTTTTCCTACAACTTTTAGTATCTTTGTTATATATACTTAGTGTTTTGATTATTATGTGGCCTGGGGAACTATTTTTTTTTCTGTTATCATCTACTTGGTATTCTGAATGCTTCTTGTGCCTTCTGAGACATCTATCTCATTTAGGTTGGGGAATTTTTCTTCTATAATTTTGTTAAACATATTTTCTTTGCCTTTGACCTGGGTTGCTTCTCTTTCTCCAACTCCTACTATCTATAGATATGATCTTTTCTTTGTGTGATTTGCCAGGTGTTTTATGATTGTTTCTGTTTGTTTGTTTGTTGGTTGGTTTTGTTTTTTAATTTTCTTAGATGTCCATTTCATCCATCTTGTCCTCAATGACTGAGATTCTTCCATCTCTTATGTTCTGTCGGGGAATCTTTTTTCTCAGTTTCTTGTCTGAGTTCCTAATTTTTTTTCATTTCCAGTTTTCCCTCAGTACTAAGTTTTCTTTATTGATTCTGTTTCCACTTGCAAGCTTTAATCTGTTTTCCTCATCTCATTGCACTGTTTTGCATTTGTTTGGTTGGTTTTTGTTTGGTTTGGTTTCTCAAGACAGGGTTTCTCTTTGTAGCCCTGGCTATAATGTGTAGTGGGTAGCCATTCCAGCTTTGACCTGGAAGTTCCAACCCCCATTGAGGCTTCGGTAATGGTCATGCCTACAAGGCAGGGCTGAGAGAGGACACCGAAGACCCAAGATCCAGATGTGCTGGCTCTCTTGGTTCCTGGACCCTGGACGCTGAAGGTAGAGTGAGTAGAGTTCTCCAGAGAACACCACCGGACTGCACCTTTCCCAGACCCTGTAGCCTATCCCTTCACTTGTAAGTTACCCCACTAAATAAGCCTCCCTTTTAACTATGTGGAATGGCCTTAATAATTTCACCAATAATAATGGAACTTACTCTGTATCTCTGTCTCCTGAGTGCTGGGATTAAATCCATTTGCCACCACTGCTGAGCATTGCTTAGTGTTTTCATAGACTTCTTTGAGGACTGTTTATTTCCTCTTTAAGGTCCTCTAACTAGTCAGAAAGGCTACTTTGAAATCTTGTGGTCCAACTACACTGCATTTTTCAGGATCCACTGTAGTACAGTTTGGGGGCTTCAGTGAAGACATATTGTCTTGGCAATTCCTGACTATGTGTATATGCTGTTGTCTAGTCATCTAGATTCAGGGTGATTGTAATTCCAGGTGCTAGTATCTGGTATTGTATTTGTTGTTTGGGATTTCTTTCCTTCGGTTTCTATTGTGTTTTATGTTTTTAGTAGATTGTGGTGGCTGTGGGTTTCCTGGCAGAGAATTCTTCTGAGATCCTACCAATTGTAGCTATTGGGAGTTCTGGTTAAAATGTGTTTATTGGTATTGAGAAATGACACTTAAGTATGGAGATCTACTAGAGGAGGTGGGGCAGTTGCTGGTCAACAGGATAGATGAAAACAACATATACCGCCAAGATCTGCTGAGTCCCTGAGATAAGACAGAATGGGAGGAGAGGCCACAGCCAGTAAGTAGTCTGCTACAGTGTTGGGAATGAGACTAGAGGATTGGGTTTGGAGAAGAAGAGGGAATAGAAAAATGTGGAAATTGTCTACCTGCTTCCCTGACCTCTCTACTTTCAGATGTCAAGGACAGAGGGTCATTGGGGAAGGCATATGGGAGTTGGAGCCTGTGACAAATGGATGGATTGTTTTATAAGGCTGTAGTTAGGATCTGTATGATCCTCTGGAGATAGGGGAAAAGAGGATAATGTAGCAGGTGATCTGCTATAGAGCTTGGAATGAGACTGGAAGATTGGATTGTGTCAAGAGGAGGGAGAGTGAAGGCCTGGAGATTTCTGGTTCCCTGGCAGGTGTGGCCAATGGGTTCCCAGGGACGGCCTTCAGAAGTTAGTGACTTCAAAGGAATGGGGCAGTGAGAGAGCCTGTAGGAAAAGATCTGCATATAAAACCATTTTGTGACAGGGTTTCTCTGTGTAGTCTTGGTGCCTGTCCTGGATCTCGCTCTGTAGACCAGCCTGGCCTGGAACTCACAGAGATCCACCTGGCTCTGCATCCGGAGTGCTGGGATTAAAGGCGAGAGCCACCACCACCCGGCTTAAAGCTATTTTTAATCAGAGTAACAAACAAGTAGGTTCCTGTGGTACCTTTGTATTCCATATTTTCTTTCATTTTGATGAGTTGTCTGTTTTGTCTCACCTAGGCAGAAGACGTCAAATACAATAATGTGCTCTTTTACCTCTCCTAAGGCTCTAAGCAGATGAGGCCTCATTCTTTGTTCCAGGGGCTCTACAAGCCCTGTACAGTACTTGCAGTGGCCAGATTGTGTGTTAGATGGGGGTGACATTATGTCCCAACAATTGGGACATGAAAATATCAGCATACCATATACTAATGGAGCAATCATGCAGTTAATATCATGCTTTTCCACTGTAATCCACTATAAAATTTCCTTCGCAGAAGTCATTAAGGAAGAATTAATAAGATATTTTAGGAGTCAACATTCAGTGTTATTGGTCTTAAATATGACTCTACTCTCATCAATAACATTCCACAGGTAGTACAGCTCCAATTATATGAAAAAAAAGTGGTCCCTCAGTACTATTTCTATAGGTGTGGGAGGCAAAATCATGTTGTACTAACTTCAATGTCTTTTAATGTTTATTTCTCTATGGTTTAATAATCCAAGGTTGTAATGATAAATTCATTGGATTTTTAAGAGTTCTTGAAGACAATGTATTTTGCTACTCTACATCATGTATATTGATTCACTTGAGGTCATGATAGTGTGATCTTCAAAAAATCTGGATACTTATTCATCCCCAAGATATGCTGTCATTTTTTTATAAATACGGACAGATAACACTGAGTAATAGTTGGGAGGGTACTTAGCTATGGTGATATTACATGATTTCTTTTCAGTACAGTTACCATTTCTATTGATGATTTCTGACTCATGACTGGTACAGAGTTGGAAAACAGATGAAACTGTCATTAATTTGTTCTTGGATCTTCTTTTTTCCTTATTCAAAGAAGTCATCAAGTTTTCATTATCAGTCTGTATCCTACTGTGCTTTAGAATTGATTCCTACTTCCCAATTCAACCTTGCTCTCTATAATAGTAACCACACCTATTTTGTCTCTGACATGGAGAGAGTTTAAATAACCCCAATTCCAATCCAGGATTCTGAAACTCTAATTGAGCTAATGATAAACCCAGTACCACTATGAACACTGCTCTAGAATGCAGCCACTTTGCTGCCTCCCACATATACTGCTATATGAGGGCATTCCTTTTTGATTTTTATAAAGAACTGCACTCTAAGACTGTGTCGTGAGCACAGTTATCTTTGCATATCCTTTCATGTCATTTTTTAAAAGCCAAATCTAGCATTGTCATCACATTTAGCCTCCTCATTCTTTTATACTAAATGAAATATTCTAACTACCATATGCATGATAATATTTATTATTACCACATAACTGAGAAGCGATAGCTTTCTTGAAATATATTGCAATGTCTCCTTTATAACAAATTTTTGTTCTGACTCATGTCGAGGTTTGCTGAAAATTGGAACCTGAGGCACACAAAGTTAAATTATTTGGGTACTGAAGAAAAGTAGTAAGAATAACCAGAGATGAGTTTAAAGCCTTGTGGTATATTATTCAGTGCCACTCTGAGCACAGTGAAGTAACCTTCCTGAGGGGTGTTCAGAATCTTTCCCTGCAGTATTTGCCGGCAGGTGGGAAAGCTGAAATATTTATACACTACTCCATTTCCCTTTGGTCAAGCTTTACCTGGAGGAGGTGTTAGATGTTTTTACCTTCTGGTCTGCACTTTCATGTAGACTGAATCATAAAAAAAGTCTGTGAGAGAAAAAAAAAGTTATGTTGGCCTGCATTGTGGGGCCAATTTCTAAGTGTAAAGTGAGGCTATGTTTGCAAAGAATCATTCACTCTGCATGAAACTAAATTAAAAAGTAACTTAATGTATGTGCAGATGGATATTGTCTGAAGAAAATAATTCAATACAAGAATGCAGATAATGCTACAACCTTAAGCCCTTCTTGACAAAACTTTGCAGAAGAAGTTAACCCAACCAGGTGAGTACTGGGGAAACTTAAGTAAAGAACTGGTAAATGAAGACCACATGAGAATAGGAAGAAACAAAGTGCTAGAGAGGCCCACAGAAATCCACAAAGATACCCCCACAACAGACTGCTGGCAATGGTCGAGAGACAGCCCGAACTGACCTACTCTGGTGATGGGATGGCCAAACACCCTAATTGTCGTGCTAGAAACCTCATCCAACTACTGAGGGATCTGGATGCAGAGATCCATGACTAGGCCCCAGGTGGATCTCTGGGAGTCCAATTAGCGAGAATGAGGAGGGTTTATATGAGCGAGAATTGTTGAGACCAAGGTTGGATAAAGCACAGAGACAAATAGCCAAACAAACGGAAACACATGAAATATGAACCAATGGCTGAGGGGTCACCAACTGGATCAGGCCCTCTGAGTGGGTGAGACAGTTGATTGGCCTGATCTGTTTGGGAGGCATCCAGGCAGGGGGACTGGGTCCTGTGCTCATTGCATGAGTTGGCTGTTTGAAACCTGGGGCCTATGCAGGGTCCCTTGGCTCGGCCTGGGAGGAGGGGACTGGACCTACCTGGACTGAGTCCACCAGGTTGATCTCAGTCTGTGGGGAAGGCTTTGCCCTGGAGGAGATTGGAATGGGGGGCGGGCTGGGGGGAAGGAGAGGGGGGCGGGAGGGGGGAGAACAAGGGAATCTGTGGCTGATATGTAGAACTGAATTGTATTGCAAAATAAAAATTTAAAAAAAAAAGAACAACTAATGGGGAATAGATATGTAGTTAGAGATATAATAATAACACTAACAGGAGAAGAAAAAAATGTGTGAAAGCTGAATATCTTAAAAACTAACATAGCAAAACTAAGTAACAGGTAGGAATCAAAGAATGCTATTTAAATGTATCCAGATACATTGTGGGGACCAAACTAAGAAAATAGGAACCAAGAACATTATAGGAAATTAGGAAAAACCAAAAGCCTTTGCACTACAAAACATAAAAATGAACTATATAGGAAAAGAATCAGGGTAAATAGGAGCTAATTTGGTAGCATTCTGAACAAACTCTTCCATTCTACTCATCAAATTAAGTGGAGTCTGTTCTTAAGTAGAAGAAAGAGAGTCTCAGGAAGCCCAATAAAGAGAAAATTCCAGATACAGTGTTTGCTCAGATGTTACTGGAATATGTTCAAGTTGAAAGTAACTGTCTTAATGGACTTCTTCTTCGTACCATGTAGCAGGGTCCTTGCTGTTGTTCCCTTTGGGGGCGGGGGCCAATTAGGTGCAGAGTCAAACCACACAGACTCAGGGAGAAAGTAGAAACAACAAGCTCAGTTTATTCAGGAAGAGGCAAGCCTTATATACCCTCCACCCCACCCTGAGGAGAGGTCTGATGAATATGCATCAGCTGGTGTGACATAGCTTCCTCTCACTGGTCCAGATCATCTCCAGATCATGTTTCAGCTGCTGTTGCTAAGACCATCAGGCAGACCCAGGCTGGCTCTCAGAAAGTATCTTTTTTACTTGTTGGGGCCATATGGCTCTCAAGCCGGTGAGGGATGAGTCATCCCACACTACCAAATGTGTGCAACCAGGAAATCACAAAGAAAAGATTATGGGAGTGGAATTTAATACTTAAGAAAGCAGTGAAATGGTCCATAGCAATATTCAAAACAAGATTAGAGAACTGAATGAGAAAATTAGAACATCATTACAAAATTCAACAATATGAAATACATAATCTATTGTTTTTAACCCATGAAATAAAGTGCTTTAGAAGCCAAATAGTGTTCCATTGTCATATTCTTTAGTTATTATTTGCAAAACCAAAAACATGCCTTAATATTTTGCTGCACACTATTAAACCAATGACCTTGCTATTTTGTGATTGTGTGACTCCTGGTGGAACTGAACATAAGTACTCAATGCAAGAAACTGCCTACACTGCATCCTTGTCCAACGATTTAACTAGACACTAATTATTGAGAATTAGTTAAATAAGATTTTAAGTGTTCTACAAAAAAATTAAAGTGGGCTACTTTCAAATCAGAATAATCATCACATTAAATGTCAAAATAATTAAGCCAAATTTCCAAATAAAAATTTAAATACAAGGTAGTAAAATGAAATGCCACACATGAATATTGATTCAATCCTGTATGTAAAACACGGACATAAAAGGATGTATTAAACAGAACCTGAGATGTTTGATGTTGATTATATATTAGGCAATGTTGTATCACTGTTAAAGATCTTTATTATTTGAGTATGTCAAATATGTATTATAATCAAATGGGATTGAATCTACTTTTTTATGGAATACACGTGAAAATCAAGGTGTGAAATGTCATGGAGTTGAAGATGTAAAAGTTCTATCAAAAAGAATATATGCATGTATGATATGTGTGTATGGGTATATTACAGAATTAATAAAAAGAAAAGAGAATGCATAAAGTTAACAATTCCTGAATCTAAATAAAATGTGTAATGTCATTCATTATGTTGTTTTTCAAAAGTTTCATAGTTGAGAAATTTTGAATTTATAGGAACTATTTCTATGTTGAAGAAATAGATGAATGAGTAATTTGACTTATTGTTCTATCTTGAAAAAACAGCAAATATAACATTGTTAATAGTCTCAGAAGAACTTAGTATAGTCATCTTTTGCTGAAATACACTATTTTCTGTGGTGAGGAAGAGTAATAAAGTACTCTGAACACTGATATCTGTTCATAAAAAGTACCTTTGAAGGGGCAAGAACTAAATAAGAAAGCAAAATCATTGACAAACCTGAATGGAATAATTATTACCTTTAATTTTGCAGTTGTATTATTGCTAAAGCACTTTATGATATTACTTTTTTATTTTATTTTATTTTATTTTATGCAGTATACTAAAATTTTAACATTTTTGTGTGTTTTGTAAAATTTTTAAAAAATCAGGAGTATATTAATTTTTAAGCCACTATAAGCCAGAACATGATACTAGATATATATTCTATTTCATTAGCTTCTGCCATGTGTTATGTTTCTGATTTATTTCTCCAGTATTGTGGGATAACTATTTTGTACATTGTAAAGATGTGTCTCTGCCTAAGGTGCCTTCTGATTGGTTTAAGGAAGATCTGAATGAGACAGGACAGAACAGGGGGAACTTCTGGGCAGTGAACAGAACTCAGAGCGAAGAATCTAGGCTCATAGGACACACCAGCAAGGAATGGAGGGAGTTAGACATACAGAATGAAGGAAAGTTTAAAAAAACAAAACAAAACATGTGGCAGAACATAGCTTAATAGAAACAGGTTAATTTAAGTTATAAGAGCTAGTGGGACAAGCCTAAACTAAGGCCAAACTTTCATAATTAATAATAAGTCTCCATGTCATTATTGGGGAGCAAGCAATGTAAAGAAAGCCCCACAAGAAAGACTCACTACATCCAAACTTCATATTTTCAGCTGTAAAATTAAGAAAATATTACTTATATCATATATGGTTTAATATTTAAAAGTTTATGTATATTGAAAGTACAGTATTTAGCATATACTTGTGAAGTATTAGTTATAATTATGAGAAATTACATGTGTGTTATATAAAATGTATCCATTTTAGGTTGATCCTATTCCTATCTATCTATCTATCTATCTATCTGTATATCTATATCTATATCTATATCTTTTTTATTAGTCTGTTTCCTATTTACTAAAAGAGCACCACAGGTGGGTGTATTATAAATAATATATATATTCTTTTCATACTTCTATTTCAAAATTTCAAAATTGGCATGTCACATTTGGTGAGCCTTTTTTTTTTTTTTTTTTTAGTGTTGTCCTGAGATGGTGCAGGTGATCAAAGAAACAGGACCATGTAAACATGTCTACTTCATTTTCTCTGACCTCCCCACCACAAAGGTGCTGTGTTTTTAATCACATTGGCTTTATTCTGATAGCTTTATCTACTCCTAATCATATTTCAATGACCCCATCTCTAACTTCTGTTGTCAGACATCGTTTCCAGATTCTTATTTCTTTACAATGAGGATTGAATTCCAACTTGAATTTCAGGGACAGAACATATGTAAATAGTATCCTCAGTGCTTTGTTCTTAAGGTATCAGGATATTTAATAACTCACTTGTTTTACTTTTAAGTTGCCTATTTCTAAATACTTGATATTCTGTGTGCAAACAAGTTCAAATAAAGGCTACTTAAAACACTGCAGTCTTTCCTGCTTGCCTCCTACTCTTGATCACACAAGTCTCAGATTACACCAAAATTCCTAAGCAAATATTGGACACTAGAAAGAAGGCTGTTGAAATCTTTCAAATGTAGTTAATTAAGGTAGAATGGACCTGTGGAATTGGAAGTGCCCTGTTAATTTGGGAAGAGGTTGAATATTTCACACCGCTAGGAAGGCTTTCTCAGTGCTTTCCTCCAACAATTTGGATTCAGCCACATGCTGGGAACAATTACAATCCTGCCTAGTAACAGCAGAAAAACTACTTGAGCTGAAGTGTTGCTCTGTTACCCTGCACTGTCTCCTGGAGATGTCCTGGTACTATTACCTGGATGCAGATTTTCTTTTCTTTTCCTTTCTTTGTTCCTTCTCCTTTCTTCTCTTCTCTTCTGTTCTCTTCTCTCCCACTCCTTTCTTTCTTTCTTTCTTTCTTTCTTTCTTTCTTTCTTTCTTTCTTTCTTTCTTTCTTTCTTTCTTTCTTTCTCTCTCTCTCTTCTCTCTCTCTCTCTCTCTCTCTCTCTCTCTCTCTCTCTCTCTCTCTCTTTCTTTCTTTCTTTCTTTCTCAATGAATGCTAGACATTTTTCCTGGGTGACAAATTCATACATACTATCTCAATTTGGAGATTTATTAAATATCCTTGATACAATAAATTATTTAGTATATCCTGACTGAATTGGAATTCATATGCGCTTACATGGACATATTATATGTTTGTATGTATGATATACCTCCTAATATTGAAGAGATGTGCTTATGTCCATGTAATTGTTGCAGGAGGGTGAACCAAGTGAGGATCTGGGACTTTAATTAACTAAAAATAAATAAATAGTGAAGAACTGCTAATGTAGTCACACTGAGTTATAAACCATACCTCATGGAAGGGTGCCTTATGTTCTGGAGTAGCTGGCCAACACAAAATGGTCTCCATGTTTTTTATATGGATTACTTTTTTTTGTTTTCTTTCTTTCTTTCCTTTTGTTTTATTAGAGAAAAAGAACATGAAGTTAGGTGAGTAGATGAGAGTCTGGTAGGAACTGGGAGAGGGGAGAGGAAAAGAATATGAACAAAATATGAAAAAGTTTGAGAATAATTTTTAAAATGACTATGGAATATTTCTCATATATATGTAGAGTAATGAAATATATTCTTAAGTAAAATATAGCCCATTAATTAAATAAGAAAAATATCATTTCTGATTATTGATCTGTTTACATTATTTATTTCATTTTGGTTAAATTTAGGTATTCCATATGGACCTAGACAGACAGGGTTTCTCTGTAGCTTTGCGCCTTTCCTGGATCTCGTTCTGTAGACCAGGCTGGCCTCAAACTCGCAGAGATCCGCCTGGCTCGCCTCCCAAGTGCTGGGATTAAAGGCGTGCGCCACCACCGCCCGGCCATCTCTAACTTGTTAATCTGGGTGTTCTTTTGGTTAATTTTGCTAAAGATTTGTAAATTTTGCTTCTCTTTTCAAGAACCACCTGTTGTTTTATTGACTCTTTGGTTTTTTAAATTCCGTTGTATTGATATCTACGTGGATTTTGATTATTCACATCTACTGTCTGGGAATTTGGCTTGTTCTTGTTTTTTTATGAGGCCTTAAAGGGGTTTGCTGATTTATGTGAGAGTTCTCAAATTTCTTGATGTAATCACTTAGTGCTATGAATTTTGCTCTTAGGACTGTCTTCATTCATCCCACAGATTTTGATATGTCATGTTGTCAATTCCATTCAACTTTAGAACATTTATTTGTTTTTCTTCATTGGCTCCTTGAGTTTGTGTAATTTCTGTAATTTCTCTTGATGTTGATAACTGTCTCTATTCTTATAAGCTTAGATAAAACACAAGAGGATAGTTCAGTTTTCCTATATTTATTTAGACTTGCTTTGTATCCTCATACATGATTAATTATGATAAAGTTCATGGATGAGAATAATGGATATGCACTGTAGATGTCCCTGAGCTTCACTTGATTTATGATGCTATTTAAGTCCAATGTCTCTGTTTTTGTCTTTCTCTAGCTGACATTCCTAATGGTAAGAAAGGGGCTTTAAGCCTGGTGGTAGTGGCACATGCCTTTAATCCCAGCCCTCAGGAGGCAGAGGCAGATGGATCTCCGTGAGTTCGAGGCCAGCCTGGTCTACAAAGCGAGTTCCAGGAAAGGCATAAAGCTACACAGAGAAACTCTGTCTCGAAAAACCAAAACCAAAAAAAAAAAAAAAAAAAAAAAAAAAAAAAAAGAAAGGGGTTTTAAGGTCATCCAATATCATTGTGTGGTTATTAAAATGCATCTCTTTGTTTCATGAGATGGCTACTTTTGTATTTGATATACGTGTGTTGGTTAGTTTTATGTCAACTTAACATAAGCTAGTGAGTTTCATCTGTGAAGAGGGAATATACAATTGAGAATTACTTCCACTGAATTGGCCTGTGGGCAAGCCTATGAGATCCCAGGTCACTGTGGACCATGCCACATATGGGCTGGTGGTTTTGGGTCCTATAAGAAAGCAGACTGAGCAAGCCCTGGGGAACAAGCCAGTTAGCAGTACTCCTCAATGAGCTCTGCATCACTGTCTCTAGCCCCCTGCTTTGGATGCTTTTTATGACTTCCTTGGGTAATAGACCACAAATTGTAAGATGAAACAAATATGTTGCTTCCCAAGCTGATTTTAGTCATGGTGTTTTATCACACAATAGAAACCCCAACTAAAACAATACATGCACTTTAGAATTGTAAGGCCCTCCTGATAGAGTTTTTGTTGATGACTATGAAATTTCTTCTTTCATCCTGTCTGTTTTTGATTTTAAGCCTATTTTGTCAAATATTACAGTAGCATTGCCTGCTTGTTTCTTTTTTTTTTTTTTTTTTTTTTTTGGTTTTTCGAGACAGGGTTTCTCTGTGTAGCTTTGTGCCTTTCCTGGGACTCACTTGGTAGCCCAGGCTGGCCTCGAACTCACAGAGATCCGCCTGGCTCTGCCTCCCGAGTGCTGGGATTAAAGGCGTGCGCCACCACCGCCCGGCCTGCTTGTTTCTTAATTCTATTTGCTTGGAATACTCTTCCCATGGTTTCTATATTTGCACTTGAGTTAAATTTCCTGGAGACAACAAATGATGCATTCTATTTTTAAATACAATCTGCTAGTCTGTGTTTTTATTGTATAATTGAGACTATTAGTATTCAGAGTTAGGATTCAAAGATCAGTATGAATTCATGCAATTTTGGTTATTTTACAGTGTCTTATTATTTTGGTTCATTTTGCTGATGTTGGTTGTTTATGTCCTATGGCCTCTTAGGTGTCCTTATCCTGAATGGTAATAAATTCTTTTAATCTATTGTTATCATGGGGTGGTTATTTTCCTTCAATTTCAGTGGATAATTTTGCTGAGTAAAATAGTCTGGAGTGATGGTTGTAGTCTCTCAGCACTTGTAATCTATCTTTTCAGGCTTATGGCTTTAAATATTTCTTTAGAATAATCAGGAATTTGATGACGGGCCTATGTTTATAAGTGACTTGAGCCTTCTCTCCTGCAGCTTTCAATACTCTTTTTCTCTTTTAGATTTTGGACTATAATATGTCATAGAGAGTTTATTGTGTTCTCCTGTCTATGTGGTATTCTGTAGGCCTTCATGTACCTGGCTGGACATGTCTTTATCCAGATGTGAGAAATGTTCTTAATTAGAATTTTTATTTTTCTCAATTCATTCACCATGTGTCTTACATATGTTTATTGCTAATATAATGAGTGAAAGAAACTCAAATTCTCTCTATCTCCCTCTCTCTTTATCCTTCAGTTTATCTGTCATCTATATATCATCTATCTATCTTAGCCAAAGGTTTACAGAGGAGCAGACTATGGAGCATGCACATATAGTTATTCCTAGTTTATTAGACTGAGTTGTACAACCGGAGCCTGCAATTCTTCACAATGACGTTTGGAGGCTAGAGAGTCCTGAAAACAAGTAGCTTCCCCATCCAAGAAGCAGGAATCCTCAGCACAAGGAAGACTAATGATGGATGCCAAGTCTGAAGCAGAGAGCACTTTGTGGAAATACACTGTGTTAGGCTATGTGTGAATGACTGAAAGCTTGTAGTCTGGTATCTACACACAAGAGGAGCAACAGACAAAGCTCTCACTCAAGAACTGATATAAAGAGCATGAGTGGACTTCTGGCTTTTGCTCTTTGGTAGCATTTGGTTCCCTAATCATTAAAAGTGGCTATGTGCATTCAGGCCATATTTTTCTTCCCTAAAGTCACCGACCCAAGTGTTAATTATTCATGAATAAAACTCACAGACACACCCCAAATATGCTTTGTCAATTTTTGAGGCATCTTTTAATACATTAAAGTTGATAAGATGACTTATTACATTCTCTAGCCATCCTTCCATCCATCCATCCATCCATCCAATCTATCTATGTACATCATATCTTCTATTACCTACATGTATATTTCAATCAAGTAAGAAAACAGAAAGTAACGGTGTATATTCTAAATGTATACCTTAAACAGTTTGTCATAAATGCTATTTCCAATATCCACATGTGAGCAATACTCAGACTTTAAAAAAAATCCCTTCACACTCCCTTCCAAATATCCTGAGCTGTAACAAAAGATTGTTTACTATATGTCTGAAAAAAATATTGAAGTTTTCCTGTAAATATTGTCTTGTGTTCTACTTTTGTGAGAAAATAAGTTATGGTATGCATATGAATTCTCCTGGATTGATAAAAACACATGTCATATGCATTATTCCCCAGCACAATCTGCTTTCATGCTTATGCTTATCATTGTTATAGTTATCCCATATTTTGTTATTAGTGTACATCAGCTGAAATCTTTACACACTACACATTATTCCCTATGACTATATTACCATAAGTAATGGAAAACTGGATCCCATGTATTTTAATTATCAGCATTTCACTTCTTTGTTTTCTCAAAATCTCAATTAGGTTAATTCTTCAAGAACATATTCACATTCACATGTATGGGTAAACTGAGGATGTAGTACAATAAGGAATGAGTTAAATAAGTCACTCATATAATTTTTTCCTTCCTTCGAAGCATCTTTCATTCTTTTCCAGTTTTGTCATATATTTAAGTAAAGACTGTTAAACTCTCTTACACAGCAGTGTTCACTCACCACCTTATCAAAAATCTCTTGTAAATTTTCTACCAATGTATTACTATTTACAGCGTTGGTGGTTCAGCGCAGATAACCACATATAACTGGGTATATTACTGAAAGCTACTACAATCCTTTCTCCCCTTCTTCTACAGGATTCCCCGAACTCCGCCTAATGTTAACTTGTGGGTCTGCATCTGTTTCTGTCAGTTCCTGGATGATGCTTCTCTGATGACAATTGGACTAGGCAATCTGGTCAAAGGAGATGGCCAGTTCAGGCTGCATATCTGCTTTTACTAGGAGTATTAGCTCAGGTCATCCTTGTAGATTCCTGGGAGATTCCCTCGTGTCTTTTTACCCAAAATGCCCCCCTTTTCTGTAATCTTCCCCCTACACACCCCAACCTGATCATTCACGTTCCCGTCCCCACACACCCTCAGCCCACTCATGAAGTCTCTTCTATTTCTACTTCCACAAGAGATTTGGTGTCAACTAACTTGGGCTCATAGGGGCTCACAGAGACCGAACCAAAACCAGGAAGCCTGCCTGAGACTGACCCTAGGCATTCTGCACATATGTTACAGCTGTGCAGCTTGATCCTCTTGTGGGACTCCTAACAGTGGGAGCAGAAGCTGTCTCTGACTCGTTTACTGGCTTTTGCAACCCTACTCCTCATACTGGGTCGCCTTGCCTAGACTGATACATGGGGAGATGCTTAGTCTTAACGCAACTTGATATGCTATGTTTTGTTGATACTCATGGGACACCTGCCCTTTCCTACACAGAAATGGAGGAGTGGATTTGGTGAGGGGAGGCAGAGAGAGGACGTGGTGGGGAGGGACTGGGAGGAGAGGACAGAGGGGAAACTGTGACCAGGATGTTAAATAAATAAATAAATAGATAGATAGATAGATAGATAGATAGATGATAGATAGATAGATAGATAGATAGATAGATAGATATTTTTTATAAAGAAAGTATTTTCAATAATAGAAAGCCAACCAATATTCCTTTTATAAAGAATTAATTCATTCCACTTATGTTCAATCTATCACAGATATGGAATTCCAAAAAACAAAATGTTGAGTCTCAAATTATGCTTAATATTTTTAAATTGTCAATATGCTTTATTGTATTGTGAAAAAAGCAATTCAACCAAATAACAAAAACTTAATTATTCTCCTTTCTTTTATAAAAAAAAAACCTTCAAATCACACACATCTTGGTATATGTTTTGCTTGTTAAATTTTTTTGAAATGGAATATACTATAAATATTACTCAAACCCTACATTTTATGCAGTTACCTTTAATAAATATTTTTACAATATAGTAGCATATGTATATACTGAATATCTATACCTATTGAAATGTGGGTTTGAAGATATTAATAGTGAAAAATGTTAGATATACATATATATGGGGCTGTATTAATATTTATATAATCCCAAATATGATACATATATAATCCCAATATAATAGTTAGGCATGTCTTATAAGAAAAATTGGGAATATTATTTTGAGTTTTACTTTTACATTTTAATTTTACATTATAATTTTAATTCAAATATAATTACATCACTGTTCCTGCTTTCTTACCTCCAATCCCTCCTCTGTCACCACCCATCTCAAAATCATAGCTTGTTTTCTTTGATTATTATTGTTACCCCCACATACATTTGAATAAATACATAAATATAAGCTGTTCTGTTGATTTTGTTGTTGTTGTTGTTGTTTTTGTGGATGTGGTTTCAGGTTGACGACTCTGTATTAAATAACCAGTCACGGTGCTCATCCCTGGGAGAGGCTAATACTCCATCTCTCAGCAGTCATTAATTGCCTATCAGTCTTTATTTAGGGGTAGGAACCCATAAAACTTCCCCTTTCTGTGTTAGCATCTCTGTTGATAGTGTCATTGTTCAGGTCTTTTTTATGCTGCCCTTTCTAAAAGAGGCATTCACACAGAAGGCTTTCTGGTATTCTGGCACTTAAGAGTCTTGTTCCCCCTATTCCATGACATATTTTGAACCATAGATGCTGGAGCAGTACAGCAGTCATACCCACTGGGGCTCAACTACCCACAGTCTATTGATCTTTGTATTGTGTCCTGTGAAGTTTTCTGTGATCGTTTCCATTTGCTGTAGACAGAAGCTTCTTTGATGAGGGGTGATAGTTACATGAATCTGTGGGTGTAAGGACTAGATTTATGATGTAGTTAAGAAATTTTAAACCTTTACTGTAGCATTCTCTAGTTTATCATTAAATCAGTAATGTAATAAATATCCTTTATGTTGTTATTGTTCTGATATTTTTAATAGGATACTGACCAATTAGTAAGGTTCTACTTATGACATATAAAAGAATTGTATTAATACATAGTAGTGAGAAAAGAATTTTACATCCATAACAGTGATAAACATACATATCATAACAAGCTGTGTTTGAGAATAATAAAGAGAGGGATATATGCATATGTTGATGGGTTACTTATTTATTTCTTCATTCATTCATTTGATGTCCTTCCATGCAGTTAGTCAGAGTTAACAACTCAATGTATATATGTGGTGTATTGTGTTCCCCAAAATATTGTGCACCCTAATAAACTTATCTGGGGTCAGAGACAGAACAGCCACTAGATACAAAGGCTAGAAAATGGTGGCACTCACACCTTTAATCCTAGCATTTCAGAGGTAGAAAACCCTCTGGATCTCTGTGAGTTCAAGGCCACATTGGGAACAGCCAAGCATGGTAACACACGCTTTTAATCCCAGAAAGCGAGCCTTTAATCCCAGATAGTGATGGTAGAAAGGAAAGATATATAAGGCGTGAAGACCAGAAACAAGAAGCATTTGGCTGGTTAAGCTTTTAGATGGTTAAGCTTCAGGCTTTTGAGCAGCAGTTCAGCTGAGAGGCATTGGGATGAGGACACAGAAGCTTCCAGTCTGAGGAAACAAGACCAGCTGAGAAGTTGGCCAGGTGAGGTTAGCTGTGGCTTGTTCTGTCTCTCTGATCTTCCAGAATTCACCCCAATACCTGGTTCTGGTTTGATTTTATTAATAAGAATTTTTTAAGATTCATGCTACATATATATTTTTCAAAATGCTCATTTACACATAGATATACATTTTCCCTTTTTTGATTTCTTTATGTAATATATTGTATAAAGCTTCTATATGAGCTACAAGGTGTGACATAAACTTTGTCCTAATTAGCTCTACAGTCATTCTAAATCATTTTTGGTATAACATCTTATAATCAAGGAGCAAAAGAGCTAACACTACCCCTTTCCAGCTTCTTGAGATTCTTAGAAGTTGCAAGGTTAATTGACAAGACACTGCATTCTTACAGAGAATCAGAGCAAATGGAATCACTACTGAAACCTGAAATAAGCAGATAGAGTGACTTTTATTACTGTAATATTTAGATATGATATTTATATACAAAGGAGATAGATAAGCCTTAAAAAATAGAAATTTTTGAAATGCAATGAATCCCAGTTTCATCTGCATGAGGATATGTTATGGGAGAAAATCAGAAGATTATGTTGCTTATAGGTGGTTGTGCAGTTAGCAATGCTGATTATATTTACATTAACTTATAGAAGCAATCTAAAAATAATAGATTTTTCCTGCACCATTATGCTTTAACTTTGCATCAGCTTTCCTTTTGGTATGTCATTATTTACTCTCTCCAGATACAATATTTCAAAAAATGAATGAACATCATATTACAGTATACTTTCAATACACACACATAAACACACACACACACACACACACATCCATAAACATTAGATAATGTCTTAAAACATTTGTTATGTAAATAGTACTATTCTCTAAAAGGGTTTGTTTTCTTACTTTAATCAATGTTTCTTAGATTAACCTATGTAGCCAATTTTAAAATGCATGCATGATTTCATATTCTAGTGTGTATATACACAGATGTGCTATAATTTAAGTCATTTTAATATCGGGACAGATATCTATTCAAAATCTTGGCATTATGCTTATAACTTAAACATTAATATTTGCTAGGCACATGTGAAAATTTTTTCCAGGTTAAATATCTAAAATACACTTGTTGGCTCATGGGATATGTAAATATTCATTTTACTATTCATTCAAATTGCATACCTGAGAAATTTCCAAATTACTATTTACTGGCTCATAATACAAAAGTCTCATTCCTCCAAACATTGCCAATATATTGTATTATGAACCTTAAATAATTGCCAATTAAGGAATAAAACGTCACTATTAATTACATTTCCTTCATATTTACTCAAGTAGTAAATAGTCTATGTATGGTCTGTTAAAATATTTTTGTATTTTTCTTGTTGTGGTTCCCCCAACTCCCCATGGTCCATTGACCATTGGGTCATGGGGGAATAGGGGACAGAAGCTGCAGGCAGGGCCGTGTCCAGCCAGTAAACATGGTAGAAATAGCCTTTCAGGAAACAGATTCAGTGAGGCAGCTCAGCTGTATTCCAGAGTATAGGGGATATGTAGGATTGGGGAAATAGCTTGAGGATCATCTAATTTGCATTAAGTGGCATGCTTCTACCACATAGCTGGATTAGTAGCAGCACAGTCTGATCAAAATAGCTAGAGCATGTCATGTAATCATCATATGGGCAACAGGGCTAGAGTGTTTGCAGGGAACTGTGTCAAGGGTCATATGAGAGATACGTCAGGCATCTGAGCCTAGAGACAGTCTCCAAATAATGTCAGGTAGAGAACAGGAAGCCTTCCCCGCCCCTAGGGGAGGGAGTCTTCCATGTTGCCAAGATCAAAGAGAGCTGCCAGGCCATGGAAGACTGTAAACTCTGATCAGCAGGGCCACCATCTTGTGTGGTTTTTTTTTATTTTTTTTGAGAATTTTATGTAATGTGTTTAGATCATATTCATCATACTTCCCCAACCCCTCTTAGATCCATATCCCTATTGCTACCCATTTAATTTTGTATCCTTTTCATTTTTAATTATTTCAGTCCATCAAGTACAATTTTTGCTGTCCATATATTCTTGGATACATAGACTTCACTGGATATATGATCCTAAGGAAAACATAATCTTCTCCCAGCAGCTATCAGTTACCTATAGATCTATATAGGACTCTATATTCATCTTCTCTCTCCATGTCAAGATTTGTTTTAGCTTGACCTTATGAAGTTCTTGTACATGTTGTTACAACAACCACAAGTTCATAAATACAACTGCCCTGCTCTGTCCAACAAACATTGTGTCCTTGGCATCATGCAATGCCTCAGGCTTTTACAATCTTTCTGCCTCCTCTTTCACAATGCTTCCAGTGGGGTTATTATATATGCCATTTATGACTGAGTTTTCCCTTATAGTCTTCATTTTGACCAGTTGGGATCTTGGTCACCATCTACATTAAAAATGAGTTCCTCTGATGCAAGCTGAGTGATGAACTAATTTAAGGGTCTCTGGATAAACCTTTAGTAGTCAATTTAATGCTATGCCCATTTAGCACAGTATTAATAGCAGGTTGTGCCCTAGTGCCTGTGACCTGTCCAGCCATAGATTGTGGGTCCCTGATAATGATGCCAGACATGAGCTGAAAGCCATGGAACAGACCTTAAATACAATTAGAGGTTAGTCCCATGACATCCTTACCACATGTCTTACTAGGCTGGTCTTAGTGTAGCTCAATTAGGTAAGATCAATGATTACTTTTCTCTTCTGTAGTGTGCATAGCACCTGCAATATTATGAAAGATAGCTACTGGGGATGAAGCGAACAAGTGAGGACCAGCTTGGTTTCTCCATGTTCTATTACTCAAGTATGAAATGTCTTCAGCAATGGAGCTTTAGCATCAAGTTCTGTGTAGTAACAAGGAGCACTGGCAATAGCATTCAATGTCTAGGGGTCTGTGCCATTTCACTGGCCAACAACTCCAAAAAAAAAAAGTAAACCATTTCTAGTTCTGGGCTTTTTATTTGTTAACCAGTGTTATTTAGCAGGAGCATTGTTGTCTTTTAATAGGGTAACTATGCTTAAACTACTTTTATATGTGTGTATGTATATGGATGTGGTATATTTACACAATGGAATATTATTTGGCTATTTAGAAAAGTGAAATCAAGAATTTTGTCGGTAAATGGATGAAGCTGTATACATTCTGTGTGAAGTAGCCTAAGCCCATGAAAACAAATGTCCCTTGTGTGTCAAGGTAGCAGATAGAAGGCAATGGTATAAAAGGTTAAAGGAAGGATTAAATGAGATAGAGAATGGGAAAGGAAGAGTCCAGAGTGTGTAGTGGATAACTAACACAAGAGGAATTTCAAAAAGCCATCTGAAAGTCTACCTCTATGGACGCCTCCTCAAATACATACACACATACAAACTGTTTCATTCTTAATGAAGTTCAACTCATTGATTTCTGTTATGATCCTGTAATTTTATCCTAAGAAATCTTCACCTATTTCTTTTATATTTTAAAATATGCTCTTCATATGCATAAAATTATACGCAATGCATATAATAACAATTAAAAAAAATATAGGCTGCGGCTTTGAAAGACAGCAAGGTGGGGTGTCAGGGAGGGTTTAAAAATGAGAAAGAGGAGAGAGAAATTATGCAATTATATTATAACCCCAAAAATAAAAGTAACATAATAAAAACATTGTCTTCAGGCTGCTGAGATGGCTCAGCAGTTAGAGATTTCTGCTTCTACCATGATAACCTGAGTTGGATCTGCAGGACTCATGATGGAAACAGAGAACAAACTCTTACAATTTATCTTCTGAGCTCTATGCATGTGCTGTGGCATACACATGCCTATGTGCACACACACACACACACACACACACACACACACACAAAATTAATTAAATAAATGGGAGTAGATTTCTAGAAAGAGTTTGAGGAGGAGGTAAATATGGTCATAAATTATACAAAATTCTCAAGGACCTAATTTTAAAAATAATTAAAAAATAAAATAATGCCTGCATTTTAATAATTTTAACTATATTTTGACCTGCAAAAATTTTAGTCATTTTTTGGACATTTTGCAAGGTTATCATCAAAGTTCATTTATTTTGTTTAACCACAAATAGAGTGTCACTGGATATATCACCCACATTTCAGGGAAGGCCCCATGCCCAAGAGTACTTGGAAAACCATTATTTTGTTGGCGTTTGTCTAAAATAACAATAATTTAAAAATCTAAACTCCAAGTCAATCAAAGACTTCAGTGAAAACTTGAGCCTCCTAAACTGCATGAATATTATAGGTGGTAAACACTTCAAGACATTGGTAGAGGCAATGATCTTCTGTGTAGGATTCTAAAAGCACACACAAAGGAATTTTTTTAAAAAAGTGGAAAGTACTATTATATCAAGCAAACAAGCTTTTACAAACCAAAAGAAACAAAAGAATAGAAGCATGCCGCACAGTTGAGAAAACACTTGCCAATTATTTATCTGATGGAGGTAAATTCACACTGTGTAAGGAACTCAAATAACAACCAAACAAGTAACACAAAAAGGACAAATGCCCTGAATAGATGCTTCCTAAAGAAAAGATGAAATCAAAAGCTCAACAGCATTATTGATAAAGAAGATGCAAATTCAAATTCAAACCCTAACAAGATAGCCTGTAACATGAATTGGATGTAACACAAATTGCTAAATGGTCTTATTAATAAAAAAAAAAAAAAAAAAAAAAAACAGAACCAGATATTGGGGTGAAAGTTGAGAGATCAGAGGACTAGAATAAGCCAGCCAAAAGTTCTTACCACTAGGAAATCCTTAGCCCAAGAGAGCTACTTCCTGTATGTTCACACCTTATATATCCTTCTGTGTCCCGCCATCTTACTTCCTCTCTCCACTCAGCTACATCACTTCCTCTTTCTGCCCAGCTCTATCACATCCTGTTTGTCTGTACAGAGATTTTATTTGCAGCTTCTTCAGTCACAACATTGAAACTCATTATATTACCGTCCTGTAAGAATCTGAAGGTATTAGTCTTATAAAACTTTGGATTGGCATTGAAGATATCAATTTCAAGAATAAAATCATGTTAACAGGTTTAAATTTTGTGTTCATATGCTTATATACCATATACTAATGTCTCACTAATTGATTTTATATTTTATTATGGCATGAATCTTAAAAGGTCTTATTAATAAAAACAAACCTGGTGCCAGGTATTAGGGTGAATGCTGAATGATCAGAGAAGCAGAACAAACCACAGCCACCTCACCTTGCCACTTCCTCAGCTGATCCTGTTTCCTCAGACTGGAAGCCTCTGTATCCTCATCCGAATGGATCTCAGCTGAACTGCTGCTAAAAGCCTAAAAGCTTAACCAGCTCTAGTTCCGGTATTCACACCTTATACAGCTTTCTGCTATCACTTCCTGGGATTAAAGGCGTGTGTCACCATGCCTGGCTGTTTCCAGTGTGACATTAAACTCACAGAGATCTGGATGGATCTCTGCCTTCAGAATACTAGGATTAAAGGTGTGTGTGCCACCATTTTCTGGCCTCTGTATCTAGTGGCTGTTCTGTACTCTGACTCTAGATATGTTTATTAAGGTGCACGATTTATTGTGGAACACAATATCACATTTTATTTTCTTAGAAATCCTAAATATATAGCAAATGAATTAAACTTTTCATGCCTAATGACATGTAGTTGGCTCCTATAGTTCAATCCTGGTACAAATAATTTCAGCAATTTTTCCTGAGCACCTTAATGAAAAAGTATAGAAAATGCTATAGAGGAGATGTGAAAACTGCTTAATAAAAAAAAGATGGAAGATAGTATAAATTTATATATTATCAATTTATTTTAGATACATAGAAGTAATTTATTTTTATAAATGTTAATCAAAATCTTATGATGATTATATATTAGATATTATTCAACAATGATTCACATTTAAAATTATATATATGTGCATGCATAATTTTGACTCATTAATTTTAATAAAAGGATAGCTAAGATATTTTCTAAGGACATGAAAAGTATTGTGAAGATTGTATTTTAAGATAACATTAAAAGCAGAAGCCAGAGGCATAGCTTAAGGGCAATAACACTCATCTTATAGACAAATTGGAAATGAATTCTTAACTATTGCTAATAAAAGGGAATGTAAAATTCATTGATTAATCATTGCCAGTGTGTTGTTGGGAGGAAAAGAACCAAGAATTATTTTAGGAAAATATTAACCTACTTCATCTCAATTGTTGATGAAAGATCTGGGCCATCATGAGGCATGCCTCAGGACTTGCTTAACATGCAAGTTATGAAAGTAACATGTCTACGTCTACCAAAGACATCAATAAACTCTATATTTTCTTCCAAGTTTTACAACTTAATGTAATACTACAACATTCATTACTGTTGCAAAAAAAGTAAAGTGAGAGTTTTAAAAGTATGCATGATTCTGGAACAGATGTGCCTGCCTGTTTGTATGTTTTTTTCCTTTTTATTACTTTCTGTTAGTGTTTACCTGTATTGAATAATAGATTTGGAATGTCTATTTTTCTTTTGTAACTTTTTAAAGGATATTTTATTTAATATTCATGAATGCATATAATGTGTATGGATCTAATCTATACCACATTTCTTCTCTTCCAGTTCTAACCCATGCATATTCACATTTGCCTCTCAAATTCCTCTCTCTCTCTCCCTCTCCCTCTCCCTCTTCTCTCTCTCTCTCTCTCTCTCTCTCTCTCTCTCTCTCTCTCTCTCTCTCTCTCTCTCTCTCTCAGTTTAATACCCACTCCCACTGAGTCCATTGCCTGGATGTGCAGGGTGTGAGATCAGCTATCATAGCATGGATAACTTCTGAGCAGCTGCACTCTTCAAGAAAAGTGATCTTTGTCCCACAGCATCCATTAATTCCTTGCAACTCCCCAGAACAGAGACTTTGTGCATGCCTACCCTTTCATGCTGGTACTCTGGCTGGTTTTATCTTGTGCAGGCCTTAGGCACACATTCCCAGCTCACATGGAGTTCACATGTGCACTATTATGTCAAGCAAATTCTACTTTACTACAGGTATCAACTCTTACTAATATTATTTCATTTTACTTGTAGGCTAAACATTACTTGTAAAACAACAGAACCAGAAGAAATCATCTATCTCAGCCTCCTATATACTGAGACTATCACGCTGAAAAAGGTTAACTCTTTTTCCAAACTATTAACTTTTTAAATTTTATATGGTTTCCCTAAGTGTCACTGAAATTAATGATTATTAGATTTCAATCTTTTCCTGTTTGCAAAGAAACCTGCAGTGTGGATAGATATAAGTTGTTACTACTAGTAAGTAGATAGGATAGAAATGATAGCATTCTTTTGCTAAGGAGAGAACAATTAGCCACTGAAATATGAAATATGGTGACAAAAGCATGTATTATTAAGCAATCGAAACAGAGTTGAAGAGGTTGCATCTGAACTCCAGCTCTCTAAATCTAGTTGGCATTATGGACCATGTGGAATGCTTCCTCATGAGTATAATGGAATATGAGTCACACCCCTCTCCTCAGCTGTGACTTCTGTGTCCCTTTATGTAAATACACATGATTGTTCATAAACATAGGAGAACTGTGGTTGTACGAGTGACAATCCTATGCAGTTTTCACTTTGTCTTGTTCTCTGCCTCTGTCTCTGTCACACATATGCACACACACACACACACACACACACACACACACACACACACACACACACGGAAGAGAGAGAGATGAGAGAAAGAGAGAAAGAGAGAAAGGAGAAAGAGAGACAATCAGAGAAAGACAGAAAGAGGGAATATGAGAATTAGAGTTATGTAATTAGCTTTACTACCAAAATACTAGCAAGGGCAAATGTAAGAAAGAGGAATGCACTGAATTAGAATTCACTGGTTATACATCCACACTTAATCAGCGGGATTTTGAGGCAAGAGACTTTTGAGAAGTGTTTGGGAAAGCAGGGAATGTCTTTACCATTCACTGACTAGTACCTGAGATGAGATGTGAGACCTAGTTCTTGTTCATTACATGTATTTGCTTTTATTGTAATCAGAAGCCAAACTCCCAGGTATTCATTTTTTAAAAATACCATCATAGTACTTTTACATATATTTTTAATCTCCTCTTATTAAATTTCAATTTTTACTAGTCCCAAACTTTACATTATATTTAAGGTCTCTATGGTGGTTTGGATTAAAATGATCTCCATAGACTAATACAGAGTTGCAAATTTAGAGGTGTGGCTTTGTTGGAGTAGGAGTGACTTTGTTGGAGGAAATGAGCTAGATGGGACGGGCTTTGAGATTTCAGACATTCAAATTATGCCCTGTGTCACTCTCTCTTTCTGCTGCCTATCAACACAGATTTAGAATTCTCAACCACTTCTCCAGTACCATGTCTGCCTTTATGCATCCATGCTTCCTGCCATGACAATAATGGTCTAAACCTCTGAGCCTGTAAGCCAGCCCCAATTAAATGTTTTTCTTTGTAAGAGTTGCTGCGGCCATGGTGTCTATTCACAGCAAAAAAACTGGAAGACAGAAGTTGGTATTAGAGACTGGGTAGGGTATTGCTGTGATAGGCCTGACCATGTTTTGTTTGGAGGATGTGGACTTTGGGACTTTGGATTGGAAAAGCAGTTGAATGCTTTAGTTGGTGGGGCATAATGAGCTATACTAGCAGAAATATGGAAGACAGTAGTGCTGAAGATGATCTGAATTTTTGGAGCTTTGCTCATGAGGCTTAAAAGGAGAATATGTGTATGTGGCCTGGTAACCATTCCTGTGATATTTTGGCTAAGAATGTGGCTGCATTTTGCTCTTGTCTAAAAAATCTGCCTGAGGCTAAGCTGAAGAGTTTTGGATTAGGTGCTTTGACAGAAGAAATCTCAAAACAGCCTAGTATTGACATCAGCCATGGAGATGCAGAATTTGGAATTTGCCCAGCTTTTTTTGGTCTTATTTTGGTCGGGTATTTTCTCACTATGCTCCCTTCTTCCCTTTGGGACTGTAATGAATTGTCTATACCATTGTATATTGGAAGTATGTGATCTGCTTTTTTATTTACAAGGGATTATAGTTAAGATATTCCCATGAGTCTCCTAAGAGATTTGGACTTTTAAACAGGTTTGAGATGGTTAAAGACTATGAGGACTTTTGAAGTTGGACTACATGCATTTTGCATTATGATACGGTGATAAACCTATGGGGGAGTGAAATGTGGTTGTTTGAATGAAAATGGCCAATGTATACTCAAAGAGAGTAGTGTTATTGTAGGTGTAGCCTTGTTGGAGTAAACATGTACTGTGGGATGTCCTTTTGTATGCTGTGAATATGTGTTGTTGCTATTGGTTAGTAAAGAAGCTGCTATGGCCTATTGCAAGGGGGAATAGAGCCAAGTGGGAAATCCAAAGATATTGGCAGAAGGAAGGCACAGTGAGAGGAGACATTGAGCACTTGCCAGGGGAGCAAGATATAACAAAATACGGGTAACACCATGAGGCCACATGGCAAAACATAGATTGATATAAATGCATTGAATTAAGTTGTAAGAGCTAGTTAATGAAAAGCCTGAGCCATAGGTCAAAGAGTTTTATATATATATATATATATATATATGGCCCTGCTAGCTCAGTCGGTAGAGCATAAGATTCTGAATTTCAGGGTGGTGTGTTTATGCCCCATGTTGGGGGCCAAATGTAGCCAGAAGTTTTCCTGTGTCCTGTCTGGCCCACAGTTCCTTATAAAATAATCACTCAGAGGCTTAATATTAATTACAAACTGTTTGGTCTATGGTTCCAGCTTCTTGCTAGCTAGCTCTTTCATCTTAAATTAATCCATTTCTATTCATCTATGTTTGCCACATAAAACCTAAAAAAATCTTTTAAAAAAAGGGAGAGATTCTAGACCCACAAAAATGGGAGTCAAGTGCAGCTTCTTGGTAACCACATTTTTTCAGATAGGCTGTGTTTGTTTGCTACAAATACACAGCTCCTTTAAGAGACAGTTTCCTGGTTCATGCTGGTTGTATAGAGGGCTCTTTCAAGAGGTCCTACTACTGAGAACTTAAATGAGGTTTGTGGGCAATGTGCTGTAAGCTGCTTGGTAGCAGCATGAACCTCTGCTTCCCAGCAGGTTCCTAGTTTGGGCAGTGAGCAATGCTCTCAGAGTTGGCAGTGAATGTACCTCTGCCATGTTGGGAAGCTGAACTAGATGAAGCTTTGTCCTAGCAGCATAGCTTAACAGTTTAAAAACTCTCATGAATGATCTGGCTTTTAGAGCCCATTACCTATGGTGGGACACCTTGCATAGCCTTGGTGCAGGGGGAGGGTCTTGGACCTACCTCAACTTAATACGCCAGACTTTGCTGACTTTCCATGGGAGGACTTACCTTTTCAGAGGAGGGAATGGGGGTTGGATTGAGGAGGAAGGCAGAGGGTAGGGAACAGAAGGAGAGAAGAAAGGGGATCTGTGGTTAGTGTGTAAAATCAATAAAAATTTCTTAATAAAAATTTTAAAAAATAAGTAAAATAAGTAAATAAAAACTATCCTGGTCAAAAAAGGATTAAAAAATCACAATAAAACAGATTCAGATAAAAAAAAAAAACCTCTAAACAGTTTACAGTGTATCTAAAAAATATATGTAGTATTGAAAGAGAGAGGAAAAGGAATATAGAGAATTATATAAAGAAATAGATAGTTTAAAAAATAAAGTCTTTAAAGATACAGTAGAAGTAATATAAAAGTTAAGCCACATAAGGATGGAAAATACACAGAGAGTTTGGATTATGAATGTTATTGTGTTTCCTTTGAATTTTTTAATTGTTAATGAGCTAACTGTAGAGAGATGTTTGATTGTAAAGGCTGATAAGTTAAACCAACATATATATTTCAAAGGTATTTTGACTTCAAAATTTGGGTCTAAGGCTATGTTGCTTTGGAAAAGAGGTTCTGCTTTTGTTTCCAAAGAAGATGAGATTCTGTGGATTGCTTCCAGGTTAATATGGTTTGATCTAGCAAGACCCTTTGAAAAATCTCCAATGGGAACAGATGGCTCAGATGATCCAATATTTCATTGCAACTCTGTTGCAGTTTCTTCTGAGTTCTGCATCCAGAAAGGCTTCAAGGCTCTGGCTGAGATGATCCAGCCTCGCAGACTACTCCAATCAGGACTTGAACATAATTTTAATTTTCCTTTGGGTCCCCATAAGATTACAAGTACCCCTAAACAACAGGAAGTAGGCTATATAACTATGCCTACATTCCTAAAAATAAATTATGGATATTTGTCATTTGTTTAGGGTTGTTGGTTACAAATTATTATAGATAATGGTCAGAAAAAGAGACTCAGGGATCTCATTCTAAAAAGAAAAGGGGATATAGAAATGATAGGATAAAAGCATAGATTATTGAATCTACTTTAATCAAAAAATCAACTATTAATCTTTCGTATTTTATATTAGTATGGATTTTGGTTTATTGATACAAATTTAAAGTTAATTTTGTTACTATTCTTGTTTAAGGTATTATGTTTATGCAGCTCATTTAAAAATTGTAATGTAAAGTTAAAAATACAAATTATTCATCTATAATAGTTAACTTATAGTCATGTTAATTAGGTTTTCTATATATGCAAAGATATAGTGTAGATGGATAGATAATCTTCAAACACTTCAAAGACCTACAGAATATGGCATTTAAAATATTTTAAGAATACAGACTTTTCTTGACAGTGAGACCTGTCTGCTTCTGGCAGCACCAATTTACTTCAAAGACGAAGATGGGCATTGAAGACACTCCATATGGAGTTTATCTTGGCAAAACTGGCCATTTGTGCAAGAAACTGCTCTTACTTGGACTGCTTGACAGTATGCTGTATAAATTGGACATACAGAACTCATAGGAAAGTGACTACTGAACTCTGCCAAAACAAGGTGAGATGGCCCTCCAAGTTCCTGCTTCACAGAAGAAATTGCCAGACATTCTGCAGAACACAGAGAAAAGTGACGGATGAAATTTGCCATTAAGCAGAACAGTCCTTCAAATTTCCTCCTTCACTGGAAGTGTGCCAGAGAATATAGGCCTGTAGGCTGAAGATAGATGCCCCTACATTACAGAAGAACTTGGGGTGAATATCTAGGCAGCCAGATGTCCCTGTCATCCCTAGAATTTTGGAAGTTGCTTACAACACACTTCATATTTACTCAGGTAATATTATATCCTTCTGGGGTCTTTGATGGAGTTGAAGACTAGATAGTTATAATTATAATTTTCCTTTATCATGATAAAAGATAAGTTAAATATAAATCTTAAATTCACAAAATAGAATAGATGATAGAATATAAATATACTAGATATTGTAACTGTAAATCTTGCTTGATAACTGTTTTGTTATATGTAATTTTACTATGTTAAAGTTAAAACCATCCTTTTTGATTAGACAGAAAAGAGGAAGTGCTGTGGAATGGTCTTTCTATGAATATGTGTTGCTACTATTGGTTAATAAAGAAGCTGTTCTGGCCTATGGTAAGGCAGGATAAGAACCAGGTAGGAAATCCTAGAGAGATACAGTGAGAAGAAGGCTGAGTCAGGGAGATGCCAGTCCACTGCCCAAGGAGCAACATGTCACCAAACAGGTAAGCCACAGCCACATGACAAAACATAGATGAATAGAAATTGGTTAATTTAAGATGAAAGAGCTAGTTAGCAAGAAGCCTGAGTCACAGACCAAACAACTTGTAATTAATATTAAACCTCTGAGTGATTATTTTATAAGCTGCTGTGGGCCAGGTGGGATACAGAAAAATTTCCAGCTACAAGCTTGGCCTTGTTGGAGGAATTATGTCAAAGGGGGTGGGTTTTGGGTTTTGAGGTTTCAGAAGTTCAAACCAGGCTTAGTGTTACTTTCTCTTCCTGGTGAATGTCAATCCAGATATAGTACTCTCAGCTATTTCTCCAGCACTGTGTCTGCCTGCATGCTACCTTGTTTCCTGCCCTAACAATAGTGGACTAAACTTTTAAACCTCTAAGACAACCCCTATTAAATATTTTCCTTTATACGAGTTGTTGTGGTCATGGTGTCTCTTCACAACTATAAAATCCTAACTAATACAGTCTCTAATGTCACATTTTAACACCATAAAAACCAAAATTAACCATAAATACTGTGAAAATAACATATGGGGTAACAATGTTTAAGCAGAGTCTACAAATTCATTCTCTCTGTGTATTCTGTAGAGTCTTTATAGAAGAAGGGTTACAACTCAGAGATAGGAATTTCTGCTGAAAGTCCTAATAAACTAAAACAAATTTTCTTTTTCTTAACACCAATAGCGAGATCGCAATAATTACACACACACACACACACACACACACACACACACACACACACACACACATATATATATATCCATTATATATAAACAATATATAATGGATACTGCAGCAGTTTTAGAGAAAATTGTCTCAATTATAACATACATTTCTAAATATCCCACATAATAAAATTGGACAACTACAATATTCTCTCAACAGAGGGACATCTGTAGTAGTTTAAATGCAATTGGGTCTATAAGTTCACAGGGAAGTACACTATTGGGAGGTGTGGCCTTGTTGGAGGAAGTGTGTCACTGTAGGAACAAGCTTTGAGGTCTCCTATACTCAAGATTCTGCCCAGTTTTTCAGTCCATTTCCAGTTGTCTGTGGGGATCAAGATGTAGCTTCTTCTCTACTCCCAGCTTTTTCTCCAGCACCATGTCTTCCTGCACATACCATGTTGCACCATGATGATAATGGACTAAATCTCTGAAAATGTAATCCACCCAAATTAAAAATTTTTCCTTTATAAGAGTTGTCATGGTCATGGAGTCTCTTCACAGCAATAGAAATCCTAACCATGACTACCTCTCTTAGGTTTTAATGTGTGCATATGTGCACACAAAGATAAACTTTCAAATTTACAAAAAAATTTACAAAGACATGTGCACAAATACTCACACTTTTTGCAAACTACATATTTGTGGTAAAATAATAGATTCTGTGGTCATCAAGAATTGGTTCATAGTAAAAATCCATTCCTAAAACTATTTCTCTTCCTTTCATTCTCATTCCAACATAACTTGTTGTTTCTATACTCTACAACTTGACCGTTGCTCTTTCATATTTCTAGAAAGCCTCACATGTTTTGATAGAAAGCACCACACAATGATATATATTCCTATTTTTGTGGTCTGTTATCATTTCATTAAAAAATGTTATCACTTATTAATTCAAGTTTCATTAATACTTGATTATACATTAGTATTGTACTCATCAGTGGACAATTACTTGATGTTATGAAAAGATAAGTTTTTAGCCAGTAAGAGAAAAAAACAGATGAGTATTTAAAGTTTTTCTTTCTTTCTTTCTTTCTTTCTTTCTTTCTTTCTTTCTTTCTTTCTTTCTTTCTTTCTTTTTTTCCTCTGGGAAGCAAGAAATAATTCTTCTTAGATGCCTTTTCCTAAGTATTGGTTGGGAGGAGCAAACAACATTATTGTACAGAGAGAAAATTGTTACAGATCTCACAGCCGCTGGTAGAAAATGGGAGCCAAATATGGAAAAATAGACAGAATATCAAAAAATATGTTAAATAGAAAGAGATGTGTTATTTCAAATATAAAGGGAAATTTATATGTTAGAATCAGATATTTTAAATTTTACAGAAATTTTGTACACAAAGTATATGCTATCTTTTAAATTTATAGAAAACAGTAATTATTTTTTGACTATTTTAACCTCTGTTTTTAGCATTATGATTGAAAGTGTGTGGTTTCCATACATCACTTTATTCCTTTTAACACAATCATGATTGGCATGTGTGTATGTGGATTATTATGTCCCTTTCATCTTATAATTTATACTCTCATTTTCTGAGAACACAGCAGACTGAGTCACTCAAATGGCAATCCTCCTGAAGAAATTAAAAATCTATGGGAAAATTAAACTTAATTTAATTTAAAAAATACAAGTTGTAATGAATTCTGCCAGTGGAAAAGCAGAATGTACCCAAGAAGACTAGAAAATGTAGATGTTTAACATTTGCTCAGAAACCCCATAAAAATTGATGTGAAACTTAAAGAAATAACACAAGGAAAAAGAAAGAATACTGCAGAAAACTGAGGGTCTGAATTAAGTAAGAATTTTATTTAGTGTCTGAAGAGTCATAAAGGAGTAAGGCTTTAAAAAAGCCCCTATGGAGATTGCCAGGACACAGGCTATGAATGTGTCTGTGAACCTTGTAAGAAATGAGGATAAAAGGGCACTTAATAATGTAAGCTCTAAAGTAAGAGAGGAATACATTCACACTATCATGTTGATTCTAGTGGGTCAATAAACAATTTGATATAGAAGACAATAACATATAGAAAGAACCTTGTTCTTAAGTATCATAGTATCATAGTTTGTTTTTAGTTGCTAATACCAATTTAATAAAGAATTGGTAAGTGTTAAAGACAGTGTTTATTTCAGCTCACAGTCCAGGTCTCTGTGGAAAGAACAAATCTTACGAGGACCTCCTTGCAGGCATCAGACTGGTTATCACAGGACATCATGTATTGAGAAACAATGGGAATGGGAGAAACTATTGTAGAGAAGAATATCTCCGGAATCACACGATTTTACTCACTCTTTGTGAGTGTTGAGTCCTAATCACCTCTTAAGGGCCACATCTGTTCTTACCTCTGAACATGACATAATGGAGACTACATGTCAACCTGAACTTTAGACACACTCAAACCATGAGAGTAGACCCTTCAGTATTTCACTTTCAAATAGGGAGAGTGATGATGAAATGGATGTCCATTGCACGGCGTGCTATGTTCTATAGGAATCATGACAGAAGTACAAGAATAGACGTCTGTTTTAGGAGGCCTTCTCAGCAACCCAGACAAGTAAGAGTGATGGCTCAGAGAACAGGCAAGAGAGGCAGCAAGGGGCTGGGGAGATGGCTTAGTGGTTATTAAACGCACCTGTTGTTCTTCACGAGGACCTGGATTTGTTGCTAGCCCTCATATGGTGGCTCACAATCATCCCTAACTCTAGTTTCAAGGGACTGACATCCTCATCTGGCATCCACAGATATTGCCTGCACATGGTGAACATACATACATGCAGGTAAAACACTAATAGAAATAAGATGAATGTAAACAAATTTGTAAAAGAAAGGTAGTAAGGAGCCGGGCGGTGGTGGCGCACGCCTTTAATTCCAGCACTTGGGAGGCAGAGCCAGGCGGATCTCTGTGAGTTCGAGGCCAGCCTCGGCTACCAAGTAAGTCCCAGGAAAGGCACAAAGCTACACAGAGAAACCCTGTCTCGAAAAACCAAAAAAAAAAAAAAAAAAAAAAAAAAAAATTCTGCGTGCAATTTTTTTTTCTTTTGAGTCGAAGATTGCAAAATTTCCTGCTGGAATGGTTATAGGATTTGAGAAGAAAAGGAGACCCAAGGAAAAATCAAGGATGACCCCACAAACTCAAAGATGAAGATATTGGTGAATGATACATACAGCAAATGCTACTAGGAGAGCAGGTTTGATTGGGAAGATCAAGAATTTATGTTATGATGAGCTACTTTTCTCAATCCACGACAAAGTCCCTGACATAAGCAAGTGATAGGAGATTTCATTTCAGACCACAGTTGAGTGTGTGTCCATCGTGGCAGAGGCAGCATGTTGGCAGAAGTGTGAAGTGGCTGGTCATACTGTGTCCACAGTCAGGAGCAGAAAGAAATAAATGTTGGTGCTTGCTCAGTTGGCTTCCTCTGTTCCACTCAGTCCAGGAGCTGAGCCTTTGTTAGGGTAAACCCAAATTCAACATCTTTCCTTAGTAAAATCTTTTTGGATACATTGTCATAGACTCATCCAGAGGCATATTTTTCTAGCAGCTCTACATCCAGCAAGATGAAATCAGAGAATTAGCGAAGAGCTACTGACTCCCCTTTAGCTTACCACCAAGCCATAGTTTCCCACACAAGAGAGCTTCTTCCTGCCTAACCTGCACTTTTATTGCTTTCCTGTTCTGCCTTCTCATTGGCTCTAAGTCCAGCCACATGACTTCATCGTCACTGCCTGTCTATACAGATCTCCAGGTCTCTACGGTTGGTACTGGGATTAAAGGCTCATGTCACCATGCTTTGCTGTGTCCTTGACAACACAGAGACTCTGCCTGCCATATAATCGGATTAAGGGCATGGGCTACCACCACCTGACTTCTGTTCCTAGCTTGCTATGACCTCTGATCTCCAGGCAAACTTTATTAACATGCAAATAAAATCACATTTCAGCACATTTAAAATATCACCACATTTCCCCTTTTTATTCTAATGAAAAGAAAAAAAGATAAAAGCTATAACTAATATAAGAAAAACTGTATACAATAAGTACAATAACTATATACAATATATACAAGCAATAAATACCTCAAAAATGTCTAGTCCATTTTCATTTGACAAACTCAGAGAAAGTATTCCATTATCTATCCCATTTTGGTAGGTCCAAAATGTACCTGATTCACCTTTTATCCTAACTTATGTTACTAACAGAGAACTATCTTATAATGTCTTTCAAATTTATACACTTACACCTCTTTAGTGAGTCTCTTTTCTGAAATTCTTAACAATGAAAACTATAACAATAACTATCTATCTTCAACTAACTATAACTGTCTAATTTTCAACTAACTATAACCATAACTATCTAATCTTCAAATTCCTCAGAGACCCAAAAAAATAATATTACCTAATAAAACAGGAAGTGCAAACAAATGACTTCTAAAAAATGTGAATTGACAGAAACAGCCAGCTGCCTGCATAGTCACCTGAGGTTTCTCCACAACGTTGGGGCATCATCTTCAGCCTATAGGCTTAGCATATTTGACAGACTCATTTGTGAAGTAGGATGTACACAAGGCCTACAGTTCAACCTCATATTTGGTGCAAGTAGTCCATGTACCAGATAAACCTGAATTCCACCAATGTCCTGTCATGATTCAGGATTTTAAATTCTGGAAATTGTTGATGTTTTTTTTTTTTTTTTTTTAATTCAGCTATCTATTCTTCTTGGCTTGTGGGTGGCTTCATCTCAGCATCCTATTCTTCTCCACATCCCATTCTTCTCGGCTTGTGGGTGGCTTCATATCTTTTATTAAATGTCAGTCTACCATTGAGAGGTTAGACTCTGTCAGCCTGGTTACTTTCAAGAATAACTGTTCCAGCTACTGTTCCACTGCACATCAGAAGCCATCTGTCCACTGCCTGTTCAGCTGCCTTCGAAGAAAGGGGCACTGTACCTTTTCCGAATTGCAAAGGCCACTTCAGTGATAGTGCCATATTGTCCTGGCCTCAGAGGATGTCTGTTGCTAAAACCACAACCACACTTGTCTTGGCAAGAATTGGTAGTCCTTTGTTTGTGCTGTGGATGTGGCACTGTATGCTGTGAATGTGTTTCTCTGATTGATAGATAAATAAAATGCTGATTGGCCAGTAGCCAGGCAGGAAGTATAGTATAGGTGGGACAAGCAGGGAAGAAAAGGCTGGGAAATGGAAGGCTGAGTCAGGAGATGCTTCCAGTTGCAGCCACCACGAGAAGTAAGATGTAAAGTACCGGTAAGCCACAAGCCACGTGGCAACTTATAGATTAATAGAAATGGGTTAATTTAAGATATAAGATCTAGCTAGCAAGAAGCCTGCCACAGTCATAGAGTTTACAAGTAATATAAGACTCTGTGTGTTTACTTGGGTCTGAGTGGGACTGGATAAAACTCCAGCTACATATGGCAGAGATGTATGTGTGGCTGAGAGAAGTTGAACTATAGATGAACCAGAGACAAAGTGACTACTACAGGTATTGGCAGAGGAAGGGGGAGCATGTCAGCATGTCAGGCCAGTCACGAAGCCATTGAAGAGAGTCCTTAAAATTATGATAAAGAATATGAAGTGCAGATCTTCACAGTTGATAGTTTTTGGCAGGGGTGGGGTCAGGGAGATGGAGGATGGTGATAGAGAAGGACTCAATTATCTTTAAAGGGCTGGCCTCTAAGAGTTCAACCATGCTCCAATGAGTATATAGGCAAAACAAACTGGATATGGTGGGACTTTTTTATTTTTTATAGGGAGGGCACAAAGAGCAAAGGTGGACATGGAAGGAGTGTGATCAGGGTACACTGTATGAAATTCCAAAATAATTAATAAATATATTATGTAAGAAAAAAAATAGTCACATTTCTATTTTATGTTGCGCTATTTACATACAGATTATATATATATATATACATACATATATATATACATACATACATATATATATATATATAGTAGATGCATGTCTCAATTTTCTATTGATATGGTGATTCATTATAACCAAGAAAACTTAGAAAAGAAATAATTTATTGGATATACAGTTTCAGAGGGAGAGTTCATGATCTTCATGGGAGGAAGCATGGCAGTATTCAAGCTAGCATAATACTCGATCAGTGGCTGCCAACTTACGTCCTTATCTAAAGTAGGAGGCAGAGAAAACTAACTGGAATGGCATGGCTTTTGAAACCTCAAAGCCTACCCCTAGTGCTATACCTCTTCCAACAAGGCCACACCTATTAATCCTTCATAAACATTTCTAGTAACAAAGTCTACTGATCTACCATCCAAATATATGTGCCTATGGGGCAATTCTCATTTCAAGCAACTAGAGTGCATTTATGTGAAATCTTTTATAGGAACCAAAAGTCACTTTTTTTTTTGCTCAACTCTGCATTATAATATTAATGTAGAATATTCATTTAGAAAAGTTATACTTTCATAATTAAAATTCATGTAAGAATGTTGCAACTAATACAAATATTATCAACTTTTAATCTATGAAACATTGTGATAAAAGTAAATTGGCATGAATTGTTTCACATAAAAAGAAACAACTCTTTCAATTAATTCATAAAAATAAATGATGATGTCACAAGTAGGATGGTCCTAAGGAGCAACTTCCAGAAGCAAAGTAATATTGCCACAGAAAATATTTACAAGAATATGTTAAATATGTTGGATAAAGTACAATTTTCAACAATATACAAGAAATTTAAAATTTAGCAGTAGAAAATGAACCAATTAAAGTAATGAACCAACAACCTTAACAGATGCATCACCAAAGAGACTACACAGATGGCGTGCAAACATAAAAAAGGCCACAAGTCCACAGCATATGTTATCAGAAAAATGCAAATTGAAACAATGAGGTATCATTACGTACCTATTAGAATGACCAATTTCCAGATCACTGACAGTACAGAATGTTGGCATGGATATAAAATTCTGGCTGTCATCAATCACTGCTGGTAGGAATGTAAAATTGATACAACTGTTTTGTGGGACATCTGGTCAGTTTTGTAGAAACTAATTTTAAACATAAAAGAAGTAATTAACGAAAATGTAAAGCAAAAGAACACTGGATTTCAAAGCCACCAGACTTTTTATTTAGAAAGTTCCATAAAATCAATACAACGTCAATAAAAATGAAGGAGAAAATGGACTAAAGTTTTCACTTGGAGAGATGAACAAGGAGCTGTTTTTGTTGACATTAAAGGCAATGATGAAATAGGAAAAGTTAATGGTAATACCTTGTTTATGAGTTAAACATATTACTTGAAAGCAGCCATTAATACAACTCAGTCCAAAACTACCAGGTATCTGAATAGTCCTCATTTTATATTAAAAAATTAATTAACTGTGTGTGTGTGTGTGTGTGTGTGTGTGTTTGTGTATGTGTGTGTGTCTGTTGTGGTGTGTGTGTGTGTGTGTGTGTGTGTGCACAATGTATGTCCATGCATGCCAGCAAAAGTGTATAGGTAAGAGGGAAACTACTCTAAAAAGATACAGTGTGCAGGTCTCAGAACAACTCAGAACAACAACTCAGGAGGTCAGAGGAAAGCTTGTAGGAGTTGGTTCTTGGCCCTTTCTTAATGAAACTAAACTTGAAGATTATTTTTTTCTAGCAAACAAAAATTAAGAACTAGATAACTTTTTGATGAAATTACAGAATTCTGAAAGAATAAGCTAAATTCTGCAAAATTTGAAAACTGTTAGCTTAACATATATCAGAGTTCTTCACTGATTTAGACTCAAAAGCTACCAGTGATTTAAAAGTTATATATAAGATAAATGAAATGGAAGAGGAAGAGCATAAGGAACAGAAAAATAAAAAGTAAAGAAAACTATGTTTATCCATAATGGAAAATTAGTGTCCTGTTCCTAAAATTCAGGAACAAGACAATAGCATTATCATCGTCATTACCACACTGAAAGGCTTACCTAATTCACCAAATCAAAGAAAAACTTGAACAATCACCATGTTTACAGAATTCAAGTATCAGTGCTTAGAGGTAAAATATCCATAAACTGAAATATAGACTTAACACAATTTCTTTACACATGATCACATTTTGTAACATTTCTATAGGAAGGAAAATGAAGTTAAGAGATAGCCAAGCCTTAGTTCTCACATTTCACCATTTGCAGAAGCATGGATCCTTTGAGAAGAAAGCATACCAAGACTACAGGCATTTTGTGTTAATGGAAAACAGTAAGTTGGGTAAGGAAGTCGTCAACACCAACCCACAAGCCTTTGGTGACTCTGACCCTCAAGGCCTTTATCTCTAACCCACACTACCCTCTTCAACTCCAGAGTTAATGACCACATCTCAAACTATCTCCAGGCTCTCCCATGTTCATCCCCTCTATTCGTCTTTGGTTTCTCACTCCTGAAGAGAAGAGATGCTCAGAATTGAAACATGGGGATTTGTTTTTCATGAAAACTTCCATTCTCCTCTCTCTTATTAAGCTTTGTTTAAGTCCTTAATTTATGTTTCTTCTTTTGTCTTCCCTTTTGGTTATGACTTCAGAGATGCATTTATTTACTGTAAATGAACACAACCTCCCTGCCTTCAGTTTTGCTTCTCATAGTTTTGGTAGTTGTTTCACTTGGGAGTACAAGAGGGAAATACTTTTTAAAAAAATCATGGTGAATTAGAATACACTGTCTGAAAATTAAGCAAGCCAATATCAAGGCTTAGCACAAGTCCAACATGTTCAGAGCTAAGAAACTCTTGAGTCTAAAGCCAAAGACTTGAGATTATGTACAAAACCTGGGTTTGAAGGCCATGGAACATGGAGCTCTGGTTTCCAAGACTAGAAATGAGGATACTCTGCCTCTAAATGAGCAAGCGTCTACTTTTCCCTGCATTTGTTCCTTCTGCTCCATCTAGGCCCATATGGTGATTAATTACCTGTCAATTTGTTTGGATTAATATGTTCACAGGTTGCTAGTCAAACGCAGCTTTGAATGTGTCTGTGGAGGCATTTCAGAATCATTGGGGTTCTGATATCATGGGATTTAACATTCTGGTCGATAAAAGTACTAATGGTTGGAGACAATGAAACTTTTTAAGGTATATACCCTAGCTGGAGGAAATAGGATACTAAAATCACACCTAAGAATGGTGTTTTTTGTTTGTTTGTTTGTTTGTTTGTTTTTACCATGGCCACTTTTTGTGGTCCTCTCTGATTATTAGATTACATGCAGTGAATGAATTTCCTATATACAACCTACCATGAGTTTCTTTCATTTCTAGGAGCCTAAAATCAATAGAACCAGCCAAGTATGGACTGAAATCATGAATCAAAATAAAGGTTTCCTTCCTTTAATCCATTTCTCTAGGGTGTTTGCCACAGAGAGGAAACAAAATAGCAAATATAGCTGACATTGAGGGTGGAGCCTGTCAACACTATGGATTGATCTTTCCCACTCAGTCCACCTACTCAATTGTCAATGTCTTTGGGAAACATGCAACAGCATCTGGGGAGTCACTCTAATCATAACCCAAATCACTAGACTTCTGTTTCATCAGAAAAGGGATTTAGTACCTATGGAGGCACTGAGAATAAATGAGACTTTTGATATATCTGAAAGTCCATCATCAGGTCAAGCAAACACTTAAAAACAACCATACCAATGGTCTTCTTAATTGTGAATCTTTTTTCTATTTATTTACTCAAGAATATTTGTTTTACACACATGTGAAAATTTCTTCTTAAACTAAAATCCGGGCCTGTAATTCTGAATTTTAAATTCTTCAAGAGAATACTGTTTTTTCAAAGTAAAATTTTTGTCATGGTAAAGGTATTCTTTTTGGTAAACTTTCTGTCTATATTTTCATGATTCACTCATGTGTTTGCTCATATTATATCCACATATCATCTTTCATCATAAATGGGGCTCTGTGCCTATAAGAAAATTAATCCTAGTATAAGAATATTTTGCATTTTAAACAACTGCCCCATTACATTATTAGAAAAGTTTCTTTTTATTCCCAATGTGTTCTAAGAGTGATCTTAAATTTGACATCTGTAAGGAGAAGGATCCTTCAATACAGTGGTCACAATAAGAAGTTAAGTAAATATTGACAGAAAATTGTAAATTATCCAGTATGGTGCATGATTTTTTCCAGTCATAGGAATGAAACTGAAAACAAAACTTTTAAGACAGTAATTCACTTTCTAAAGATTTTTCAAGTTATAAATGGATTCACTGAGGGTGGCACCACAAAGATGTGAAATCTATGCTGTACTTTGAAGCAAAATCAAAGTTTTATTGGGTTAAAAGTTATGACATAGGATTGAGCATTTGGGAATTACCTAGAAATTACAAGTGTACCTTATTTTCTACAGGAGTCAATGATTGGAAATGAAGTTATCATATTTTATGTTTACTCAATATACTAAACATTCTGGTTGTGGATAAAACAGTTGAAAGTGTGTGTGTGTGTGTGTGTGTGTGTGTGTGTGTGTGTGTGTGTCAATAGAAAAGTCAAAAGAAAACTCAAGCATAGGAGTTGAAAAAAGAAAGACAGAATGTGAATGTATCTACTATGAATAATACAAGTTCTCAAAAATTTATGGAATAAAAAAAAGAAACAATCCCAACTGTCTATGCTCCTGAAACAATGGGGAGATAAAAATTTAAGAAAGCTGAAAAAAATAGCATTAATGATTCTGACAAAATCAAAGAAGTTGAGGATGGAAAGAACATAGCTTTACCAAATGGAAGCAGGCATTTTGAACATACTCGCCTAGAGATAAGGACAATTTACAAGGCAATGGATTGCTTAATGAATTACTACTGCTTGGAATGAGTTACTGTAAAGGGGATGTTGGAAATATAATAAACAACTAAGAATGTCAGTTGAAAATACTTCATTTGCTTTATCAAATTAGAAATATCTATTCAATTTCACAGCACCATGAGACCATGGTTTGCATTGTGATTAAGCTAAATGGATTTACTGGCATTAATATCTTGTTTAAATTCTAGAACATTTCAATGACCTTTTTAGATTTATGCTGCTTATAACATTGGTTTTATTCTTTTCCTGGTTGTTGTTTGTTTAATATAACATGAGTCTGTAATATGTCATAGATATTTATAGAGTTTGGCATATTATCTCATGTCCAGAGACTTTTGGAAGTCTTTCAAATTTAAAATATGACAGTGTCAAAGACATACAGAAGTTAGATGAACTTATAATTTTTTGTCACTAAAGCAAAATAACACAAAGATAACTGCAAAGAAACACATCACAATCATTGTAGAAAGAGATTTGTACAAGTGGGACCATTAAATTAGTTAAGAGGCGTGTTTACATGTTGAGTAATACATATTTTATTTTTATTGCAAAAAACTTTGGAAATTTGGTGAATAGTTTATGAAATAGTTTTAGGTTAAAATAGGAGAAATTAATGTTATTTATATTTCTGAAGAAAAGATACTTCTGGAGTGGTATGATAGTACATAGATTATCAACATAAAAAAGAAAAAAAACTGTATCCATTCAAAATTTCTTGATATTTTAAGGCATAAAGTTTTCACATAAAGTATCTTGTTTTATCATAACAATTAGGCCGGGCGGTGGTGGTGCATGCCTTTAATCCCAGCACTCGGGAGGCAGAGCCAGGCGGATCTCTGTGAGTTCGAGGCCAGCCTGGGCTACCAAGTGAGTTCCAGGAAAGGTGCAAAGCTACACAGAGAAACCCTGTCTCGAAAAACCAAAAAAATAAATAAATAAATAAAATAAAAATAAAACAAAATATAATAAGATAAAGCAAAAAATATCACATCCATGTTGGACAAGACAAACCAATAGAAGGAAAAGAACCCAAGAGAAGGCACAAGATACAGATATAGATGAAGAGAACCACTCATTTGCACACTCAGGAATCTCATAAAAATGTAAAATGGCAAGTCATCATATACATGCTGAGGACCTGGTACATATCAATGTGGGCCCTTTGTCTGTTGCTTATACCTGTGAGTTCTTATGAGCTTTGCTCATGTTGATATTGAAGGCCTTGTTTTCTTGGGGTCATCTGTCTTCTCTAACTCTTACACTCTTTCTGCCTCCTCTTCCTCAGGATCTCCTGATTTTTGAGGGGCTTTGATGTGAACATCCCATTTAGAGCTGAATGTTCAGAGATCTCACACTCTCTATATAATGCCTGGCTATGGGTCTCTGTATGTGTTCCCATCTGTTGCAGGAGGAAGCTTCTGGGTGATAGATGAACAAGGGACTGGTCAGCAGTCATTTTATCACTGTTTCTTTTTTCTCTCTCTTCTTCTTTATTTTTTAAGACCAGTAGTATTTGGTTTTACCTTAGGTCCCTGCACTACCTAGTTTCTAGTTCTTGGTTGCCCAAGCAGTGTCGGGTAAGGCTTAAATTTGTAGAGTGGGCCTTAAGACAAAATGGCATGGATTGGTCACTCCCACAAGTTTTGTGCCACCACTGCCATGGCATATCCTTCAGATAGGACACCACAGCATATAAAAGGATTTGTGGGTGGCTTGATGTCTATGTTTCTCTTTTCATAACATATAGAACACCTTCCTGTACCAAAGACACTATAATGTAGCTGCTAAAGTTCTATGTAGCCATCAGCTCAAATTCTCAGTAGTCAATGATTTTTGTATTTGTTGTCTGCAGCAATGGGCCTGTGCAATCTATTTGTGGAGCGCCACCTAGAACAGTGACAATAGTATGGGTTGCTTGAGGATTTTCATGGGACACTTTTGGTCAACATCTCAATTAGGTGTAACCCATTCTTGATATTGGGACTTCATTTGATGACAAGAGATGGCCAGCTAGGACTCTATCTCCCCCATAATTTGATGATTAAAATGAGATCACCTTCATATATGTATATATCATAGGAAGTTTCTACTGTATTATGTTTCCATAATAACCTCGGATGCCTCTTAATTTTAGCTGTCTCTTCTCAATTAGTTTCCTCATCCCCATCTCCCCTATCACTCCGAACTTAAACCTCCAATTCTACCTCACCCCATTTATACATAATTATATATTTTATTTCCCTTTCCAAAGGATATATTTCTGTACCCTCTATTTTTTTTACTCTATACATACTCTATGTGGTTCTATAGATTGTAGCTTGTTTATCAATGACTTAATGGCCAATATCATATTGTTGTAGGATATTTTAAGATGTCTTACATTTGTTTATTCTATGGAACATTTGTTTTAATGATGCAAAGTTGTATTGCATTCTTTTATATTGTATTTGTTTAATTCTGTGAAGCTGTGTTACTTTGCATATCTAAAATACCTGATTGGTCTTATGAAACAGCCAATATCAAGGCAAGAGAAAGATAGGCGGGTGCTGTGAAACAATATTTTTGTGCATTTTGAACATGTATTATTCTCATTGTCTAATAAAAAGCTGATTGGCTAATACCTGGGCAAGAAGAGAAGAGTCATCAGCCAGATGGAGAATAAGTTAGACACACAAAATGAGATAGAGGTAAAAGCCACAAGCTTCAGGGAATCACTCAGATTAGTATAAATGGGTTTTGTCGTAAGAGCTAGTTAGTAACAAGCCTGAGCTATTGGCCAAATATTTATAATTTATATTAAGTCTCTGAGTGATCATTTAGGAGCAGGCAGTCTGGACAGAGAAATTTCTGACTACAGGCAGGGTTAAATTTAATAGGTATTATCTTGTTTAGGTTTTTGGGTGACAAGATCCACCTTAAGGGAGAATACATACATTCTTTCTCTTCTTTTTTTTAGTATATATTTTCCTTTCATATGTAGATGTGTACCTGTACCTGATTATTTAATATTTTTAAACATAGTCTCACTATGGAATATAAGGAGCTTGCTCTGTAGACCAGACTGGTTTTGAACTCAGAGAGCTCTACCTTCCCCCTCCTGAGCAGTGGAATTAAAAGCAAGTCCCACCAGACCCTGCTGTACCTGGTTAATTTTAGGCACATAATGGAATTTTGGAAACTTTACCTTAATTGGAAATACTGCATTTCTTATTGTGCGGAATCTGTGATGATATGGTAACATAAATCACACTCTTAATGTGAAGACAATTAACACCTTGTACATGATTATCCAAAACCATGCCTGAAAGATAAAAGCTAGTCAAAACCAAATTTCTCTGCATTTTGGTCACTGGCATATTGAAATACTTGAAATGACAATAATTGTATAGGTATGGGCCACTTCAAATACTATGAAATATATAAATTATAGTCAGTCATTCAAATGAGTAAACTATCAAATCCACCAGACAGAATTCTACATGCCATCTCCAATTTTGACCGTACTCTTGTGCAGGCATTGATGGCTATGCAGAAGTGAGGAGAATAAGGGATCATAATGAGAATGAAGTGGGCTGCTGAAAGCTCAGCCCCTTTATAGATCTGGATAATTTTTGCCTCTATGTGGCAAATGTGAAATTCCAAAAATGAAATGAAATTTATTTGCCAAGGGGTTTGAAGTGATCACTTTTTTGCTTTAGTTGCAAATGTAAAATAGGAAGGTTAACAATTCTATAAAGCTGGGTTTGCCATATTTTAATGTGACTATAGAGCAGGTATGGAGACAGGTTTGAAGTCAAACATTTCTAATAATACATCAGAGGATTGCCATGATATTGGTCTGTGGGCTATGTAAAGAAACAAACCCATACATTGTTATTTTTAAATTCAGCCAATCTACAATGTAAACTAACACATCAGAAGTGAGGAAAACCCAAAGCAGAACTGGGCAATTAAGATTCTTCCTGCCCTGTCTTGATTCCCAGCCTTTGGTAGACTACATCTAAATCATACTAAGACATGGAACTGAGCAATGGACTCCAAATGCCTGTGTGAATGATGTGTCTGAATTCAGTCTGACCCCTACACATGATTAAAATTAAAGTTACTGGTGTGCATGCAACATCTCATTGCATGACATTCAAAAACTTTTGATCAAAACATTTTGTATGGATGTGCATATTTATGCACATTAAGTGAACATACAACAAAACATATAGAATGTGGGGTTATTACTGTTTTCTAACTGGGATCAATATCTTTCATTGAAGACAAAATACAATAGTACACTGAAAAAAGTTTAAATTTATCTTTAAGGTGATTACACAAATCCTTGCCAGAAGTTTTTCAGAAAAGTTGATAATACTTTTTGTAAGCAAGTAACTTACAATGTGAAATTTATTTAAATGTTATTCTTCTCAAAGCTGGCTGTTTTATTTCTTTTGAAAGGTAAAATTTTGAAGTACAAATAATTTTAATTTTTAAGTGAGAAAATTTCATAAATTCTCCTCACTCCAACTCAGTGGTTTGAAACAATAAGATTACCAACTTCAGGACTGCAGGAGTCGACTTGACTTAATGGGGGAGTTCTCCTATGGAATACCTAGATTGTGGTACAAGGTAGCTGTTATAATGTCAGACCAAATGTTTCAGCTCTGTCTCTTGTTGAAACCAGGGATTTTAAAGCCGTGTTGTTAGCTGGAACATGCACAAGCCTGACCCTCTTCCACACAATACACAGCTGGAGTTTCAAGGCAGAGCACTGAAAGATGGTGAACCAAGCAGGCATTATGGTCTGGCCTTGAAAACCATCCAAGTTCATTTCTCCTTCAGTATGATCATTAGAAATGTGGCCCTATGGCTAACCCATGATTGTCATGAGAAATAAATGAACTTTTTGATATGAATCTATACTATCACCTTGGGCAAATTTTAACTAATTTGCCTAAGAACCAAATCAGCTAGCATAATGAAATGTTGAATTTGGAATTAAGTTTCATGAAATCTCACTTTTTAAAACATTATGTCATATTGTCTATTTCACTAAAATATTTAGTGTGAAATATAAAACAGCCTTTAAACCACTAACCAGTATTAAAGGTAAAACAGATGGAAGAAAGTTTATTACTCTGACAGGCATCTCAAATAATTATATTTAATATCTGATCTTGGTAAAAAAAACTGTCACAACAAATTTCTAAATATTATTATGTCCAGTATTAGGATATTTACTACAGTTGGGGCTCTTTTATTCATTAGATCAGAAAGTCTTTGGTACAATAAAGTACTCTGCAAGACAAAAGAACAGAAACAGAAACACCAATCCAGCCACATTTTTTTTTTTAATCTATAATTTGTTCTGCCTGGAAAATATGCTATGGAAATGGTGACACAAAGCTTGTGGGAGTAACCAATCAGTACCTGTTTTGACATAAATCCCGCTCCAGGAGATGGACACATACATACCTGAAATTGCTTGAGTGGCCAAAACCCAGAGACTACATAGTCCGGAGACCTAGGCTAAAACCAAATACTACGGATCTAAAAATATAACTAAAAATAAAAAATAAGAAATAAATAACTGCTATATTCATAGATGGGTGCCTTGTTCACTCATGATTGGAAAAGCTTCCTCCTGTAGCAGTTGTGAACAAACCCAGAAACTCACAGCCAAACATTATGCCGAGACAGACCTTGGAACACTCAGTTCTAAATGGAATGTATCCAGCAAATCTCTCCACTCAGAGCTCAGGGAGCTCTATTGAAGAGGAAGTAGAAGGATTGTGGGAATCAGAGGCGATAGGGAGCACCAGGAGAACAGAGCCCTTTAAATCAACTGAACAAAGCTCATATGAATTCAGAGACTGAAGCAGCAAGCTCAGGGCCAGAAAGACAGACTGCCTCAGGTCCAGTGTGTACATTATGGCCTCCAGTTTAGTGTTTTTGTGAGATTTCTGCGTGTACAAATGAGAGAGTCTCTGATTCTTGTGTTTTCTCTTGAGCTCCTTTCCTTCTGTCGGTTTGCCTTGTCTAACTTTGATGTCATGGTTTTTTATTTTATCTTGTATTTTATTTTATGCTTGTTGTTATCATTTATAATCCGGTTCTTTTTTAATGAGAGACAGAAAGGGACCAGCTGGGAGAGAAGGTGGGCAGTTATCAGGATATAGTATATGAGAAAAGAATCTCTTTAATAAAAGAGAGGGAAAAAGAGGAAGTTTTATATAGGATTAGGAACTTAGCATTTAACTTGTCAAATTCATTCCCATATTTCCATATTCCCAGATGTTCTAAAGAAGTTGGAGTCATTTGTAAAAATAAAATATTTTTAAATAATGCTATTTGGCCTAAGCAACCTTAAAAGAAAAAAATAGCAGCAAAATCTTTGTCATTAGCTAAAGATTGAGGAGATGGATTTTATTCTTTAGTCCTTTGAGAATTTCATCTTGTTCACCGCATTTTATAAGTGAATATCAATATAGGCCTAACTTTTCAATATTAAAGTCACTGGAATTCTAGATATTGATGCTGTATGATTTTTTAACCTTAATGCATTTCCCAGGAAAACTGGAAATTATTGAAAATGATGCCCTTTATATAGTAAACACTTAAATATGGTAGTTCAAAAGTGAGCCTTAGTTTAATAAAAATAAGATTTGAAAAGAGCAACATGTTCTTATATAACACATAAGACTATGTTGCCTTTGACAGTGACCAAAAAATACTCAATAGCCTCAAACAACTTTTTAGAAACAAATGTTTAGCCTGAGCCTGATAAAAGGTTATCTTCATCATAAAGTTCTTCCTTTTAATGTTTTTCATTCAACATATTTTTATTATAAACTTTCCCTTCCCTCAACTCCTCCCAGATTCGTATTTCTCACTACCCACCCAACTTCACATTCTCCACTAATCAAAAATATATAAAAAACAATAATCAAAAATCATAACAGAGAGAGAGAGAGAGAGAGAGAGAGAGAGAGAGAGAGAGAGAGAGAGAGAGAGAAGAGGAGTAAAAGGAAGAGAAGAAAAGAAGAGGAGGAGGAGGAAAAAGAAGACCCAACCAACAACATAAACCAAAACTAACAAAAGACAAAAAGTGCATGAGAAAATGTGGAATCTGTTTTATATAGGTCAATTACTTATGGGACTGAGACCTGCCCTAGAGGTGTGGTTAGTACACCCAATAAGACTCAATTGGAGAAAACTGATTTTCCTTTTCACAACAGGTATCAATTGCACGCAGCTTCTTGGTCAGGAGTGAGAATTTGTGTGTACCTTCCCTTTGCAGTGTTTAGACTGTCTTATTTGAACCTCTGTAGGTCTTATTCATGCTGACATGGTCTCTGTGAGGTCATTAGTATATAGGTCCAGTTGTTCCTCAAAAATACTGTTTCCACAGAGTCATCCACAACCAAGAGAAACCATTTTGTAGCTAGTGAGGTAACACAGAAGAAGCTTTAAAGGGCTTTAGATATGGTAGAAGAGGAAGAAAGCTGGGAAGAGAAAATCTTACAGGAAAGCTGAAGAGTAGAAGCACAGATTCATTCAAAATGTGTGAGAATAACAAAGGAGTAATCACAGCATTTACAGGAAAGACAGAGGTTATGAGAGGGACAGGAAAGTAATGAATACAGATCTATTAAAAATGTAATAATTCAGTTATTCATTGGGCCACATGCTACACAAAAGCTTGGAGTTAGAGATGAATTTTTCCTAAAACACAGTGCTTTATTTTCACTATTCATCAGAAGTAGGGGGAAATCTCTTAAAGTAGAAGAAAGCATTAGCTATTTTAGAACGTCCTGAGAAATTCCCAGCCCATCACCACAAGATCAGCACAGATCTGGGACCTTTAAAATTCTGTGCCTGAAACCTTGGAAGAGCAAGAAACTGTAAGACCTGGTTTCAGTCAATCACAGATTGCTTCTCCTCTTATTTCCTCAGCTTGTTCTGAAGTAATACAAAGGCAAGCCCGAATCAACTCAGGAAAAGAACATTATGATTCTGTCACTGACTGATAAGTAGCTCTCTCTAAGTAGCCTATATTGTTTGTACTGTAGTTTCCTTAACTGTAAAATTGTGATGGGTGGCGTAAGTATAGACATATGTTGCTTCTTACACAGCATAGTTCTTGACATCACCATGTCTTCCTTCATTTTAGTGCTGACACACAATACCTTAAAAATATTAATCCATGTAATTATTGTGATTGTACCTAGGTGTACTATGAAGACCAAAAAGCAATAACTTAAAATGGAGTCATAGATATTTCTTGCCTCCTGTCATCCAGCATTTAATTAACATTAATTAACAAAGATGAATGGTTATATCATCTTCCCCTATTTTGTAGTCTTATCATGAAGCAAAAATTCAAATTAACCTACTTTAACCTGTGTCAAATTGAAATTTTTAAGTTTCCTGAAATACGTATTTTTCTAGCCATTCTTACAATCAAATATTAGATGGTTATATAATGCTACCAAAGCTGTATACAAAGTAACCATAGAAATCTTAATAGTGATAGTCATTAATAAAACTCTTCAATAAACCTGCTGTTCCCATTAATAACAACAATGCATACAAATAAGCAAGACCAAGTGGACAGTAAAATCCTAATACAAAACCAAGAGAAATCCCTGAAAAGCATGCAAACACCATGTGAATTTCCTTTATAACAGTAATTTATAAGGCGGATAGCAAAAGCAAGACCAAGGGATAAATTCACAAGAAAATTCTGTACCTTTAGGGGTGAAGTGGAAGCAGGCAAGCTTTAGCATGGTAGATGTATTCTACAAGTGACTATATCATATTTCCTACAAGAAAGTCGGTACTTCTATTGTTAGTGACAGAAACGTGAGAGATATGTGACCACATGACAAATGAGCATGAGAGCCTGGAGGATAAACATGGCATTAATTAATGACAGAAATACGGCATTTCTGACGAGCTCAAGGTGGGGAAAAGGAAATAATTGGGTAGACTTGTTTAAGAAGCTTTATATGACAGATTTAATTTGTTGAAAACTGTTTAAAGTTTGATTGTTAGATACTTTTTATGAAGGATTAATATCCGTGGACTATTTATGCAGTCCTGATACCTGATTCTCCTTGAGAGGGGTTTTAATAAGGTTATATCAGCATGTCAATAAGCAAGAGATGGTGTTAGATGTTCTGTGTGCAGAATAAATTTTTATCACTGTTTACAGATTATAAACAAATCATTTAAAATATTCTTTCTTTCTTCCTTTCTTCCTTTCTTCCTTTCTTCCTCCCTCCCTCCCTCCATCCCTCTCTCCCTCCCTTCCTTCCTTCCTTTCTTCCTTCTTTTCTTCCTTTTGTGCACAACATGTGTATTTGTGTAGGTGTGCAAGGATCCACATAGATGTAAGAGAATAGATAACTCCTGGTTCTCTTCTTTCCCCAAATGGATCTGTATTGGAATAATTTCCAATGGGCTTACTATTGATTTTCTCTTAGGTTATTTTGCATAAGGAAATTTATTGGTTGTTTAATACTCTTAAACTTGAACTGTGAGTATTTGTTAACATGTCCAACCATTTGATGTCTTATGCTGTCTTGAATTATTTTATAAAATACTGTGTTTGGAAAATGACTGAAAAAGACAAAAATCTCATTATGATTCTCCCAAATGATCATGTTTTATGGGTGTTTTTTTCCTCCAGGAAGATAGCCTATTCTTAGAAATCCTTTGGCGAAAGCTTCTAGCCATGTTCTATCAGTTCCGTGTAATTGACTTTCTTTCTGGTACTACATCTTCTAAGACTGAAACTATTGAAATTAAATGTTTTTAGTGCATTTTTTTCTTCTGACCTGGCTTACATAGTCAATTGTCTGCCTCATAAAGAGTACAAGACATACAGCTTGATGTCCCTGAGTTGAGAACAGTGAACAAGTACAACAGCGTGTCAAACACAACTTATCTCGATGTTTTAAAGATGTGTCTACAACATGCTTTATTCTTAATTCTCTAGTAGGATTCTCTCAATGGCACGCCTTGATTTCTATGAGGACATCACTTTACATTACCTTCAGATTCCCTTCCTTTGCTCCTTCCTTTCTTCCTTCCTTTTTTATTTATCTCTTTGCTTTTTCCTCAGCCCTCTCTCTCTCTTTCTTTGTTCATTATTTTGGATAAACACTAAGGAAACCAGGAATGTCAAACAGATAGAGCTGTATCTTCAAAGAAAGAAGTGCATAACTTGTTTTCCATCGTGAAGTCTAGGAATGCATATGGTTAATAGCCTGGTGACCTTTGTAGCCATCAGTTGCCAGTGGTTTAGAAAGTAACCTCTGGCTTCATTTGGGTCATACCAGTCAACAAAACAATCTTTTTGTATCAGAGGAGACCTGTCTATTCCCTGGCTCTTAAAAAGAAATCTATAAGGCAGAGAAGTTGCTTATATGCACTATGTGCAAATAACAGGGCATAAAATAGAATCCACCTGCATCCATATTCATAGAGCTTCCCTTGATTGATATCCCTGGAAATGATTTTTCATAACATTATTTATTCTTTAAATGTATGTATAGCCCTCCCTTTTGAAATTCTATCTCTAACAATACCCTTTACTCTGGTAAATAACTGCTTTTTGGATAGACTTTTTTTAAAAATGAAATTGCTACTTATACTGTCCTTCCTACAGGCTATAGAGGTTTATGTGGGATAGGCAGCATTACACCCATTTTTCTCAGTAAATTTTTGTTCTCTATCTACAGAGTTAAGAGAGCTCACTGTAAAAAAGAATGTGACGATTTGTGTGTGTGTGTGTGTGTGTGTGTGTGTGTGTGTGTGTGTGTATCTATTGGATCCTCCTGTAATGGTTGCAGCCTACAATGGCTTATCTATTGCCAATCCCAGGAATCATTATTGGAATAAAAAGAGAGGTCTCAATGATAATCTGTATGATTAGTAAAATTACTAATATTATAGCAAAATATTAGCAGAAGTTAATCAAGAGCTGGGTAAATTGAGGAGAACAGTTTTACAAAGTCGAGCTATTATAGATTATTTTTTGCTAAAGCATAATCTTGGTTGTCAATAATTTTGTGGCATGTGTTGCTTTCATGTGTCAGATATCTCTCATACTAATGATGGTGAACGCTGTGATTTGAACAAAGAGATAAACAAAATCATCCAAGGGACCTTTGGCCATCACAGTTTCAACGGCTATCCCCTTTACTTAGTCCTGGTAAGTATTCTTATAATGCTCTCATGTTTTCCTATATTAATTAGACTATCCATGATGGACTATGCTCCCATCATGCATTTACCCATGGTACATGGAGCATATCTCATTCTTCCTTTGGTACTTGCAGCACCGTGTCAATGACTAGAGTCTAGTCACCAGACAATAACAAGTTCGTTGAGTACTGCACTTGGCATAGGCTTTGTAACTGAATAATTGCAAGCAAAAGAATGGCATGAATGTACTCAAGCTTCCACAATGCAAGACTTTGATTGTACAGCAAACATAGGATTTCCTTTATGTGAGAAGCTTTTATGCATGTGCTAGCAGGTCTTGGGTAAACACATTATGAGCAACTTTGTAGGTCTCTGAAAATACCATGGTCAGCAGAGTATTGATCTGTGTGTGGCACGAAGGAAGTCTGGTTGAATGCAAGTAGCTGGTGTTGATTTAAACGTCAAGAGCCTGACACTGGGAAGTTTAATTTAGACATAGTAAGGTACAGCACAATTTAGAAAAAAAAAAAAAAAGAAGTTTCCTGGTAATAGTTGACTCAATCGTGTGTGCACAATAAAGTTCAAGGCTTTATCAATCCATCTTCAATAAAGATAGATTCTATAGATTGACTGCCTTTGACATCTTAAGTTTCTGAGTGTTGATATGGTGTGGTTTCAGTTGTACATATAACACACAGGTCACCAGGCTATTAACCACAGCCATTCCCAGCCTTCTGGACTGAAACCTATTGATACATTTCTTCCTTTGAAGAGATGATCCTGAGTGTTTAACATTCCTATTTTCCCTAGTGTTATCTGTGAGCACACAGATTTCTGTGCCCCTTATTCTTCCTATATTTCATTTTTAAAACGAAATTTGTTGGCTGTAATAGAGGTCATGGTTGTTCTCATTATGGTCACCATTGCATTTCCCCTGACTAATTTTCACCCAGTGAGCACACTGTGGTCTAATACGGTATTTTTGTTTTTTAATGGCACCAAGCTTATTTCAGATTCATTGTTTTTTTTTGTTTTGTTTTTTTTTTTTTGTTTTGTTTTTTTTTTGGTTTTTCGAGACAGGGTTTCTCTGTGTAGCTTTGTGCCTCTCCTGGAACTCACTTGGTAGCCCAGGCCGGCCTCGAACTCACAGAGGTCCTCCTGGCTCTGCCTCCTGAGTGCTGGGATTAAAGGCGTGCACCACCACCGCCCTGCATTTCAGATTTATTGGACTTCAGTTATGTAATATTCTTCCTCACCTTTTATAGAACTCTTATTTTCCTTCTAAGTTCAGTGGATATATTTTAAAACCACAGTTCCTTGTACTTTCCATCCTATTTTATGTCATTTAAGGAAATGAAAACAAGTCTTCTTTCAAGTCTATTTTTGAGTTAACACAAAACAATACTTAGTATGTCAGTCTGTGATAATTATTTTTTTGTCATGGAAACCTTGACTAGGGAAAAAATGGAAAGAAAAAGAGACACACATACATACATACATACATACATACAGAAAAGCTAGAGTCAAGTGGGTTCTGTACACATGATGGAGTGGCACCATTTACAACACAATCCATAACCACAGCACATTATTTTGTATAGCACAGGGCAGGAGTTAGCTGGCATCAGTAGGAAGTGTGTGTGGGCAAGCAGTCTAAGGCTGTAGTTACCGGGGTGGAAGAAGCTGTACTTGCTATTCTTTCCTCACACTGGTCAATAGTTCATGAACATTTGAATCTGGTCTAGAGGAAGTCTTTGCCAATTCTGAGCCTGAATGGTATGGGAAAAGTGTTGCCAATTTCCCATAGGTTTGAGATGTTGGTTGTAGAAACGGCCATGCTCATGTCAACAATATTTTTTCACTCAGACCTTCATCTATTCTTTGTTTACTCAAGGCTTCCTTGATTCTCCACAATCCCCACCATGCATTGCTGTAGAATATTAGTTTAAGGTGGGTTAGTTTATGCTGTGGAACATTTGTTTAATGTGCTTAAATTAATTTAAATTAACATTTGTTTAAAGATGTTTTGCATTCTCTTATGTTACATTTGTTTGACTTTTGAAGCTGTGTTACTGTGCCTGTCTAAAACACCTGATGGTCTAATAAAGAGCTGAATAGCCAATAGTTAGGCAGGAGAAAGGATAGAAAAGAGCAAGAGAACAAGGAGAAGAGGATGCTACGGGCCAGCCACCCAGCAACACAGCAAGCCATGGAGGAAGATTGAAAGTAAGATATACAGAAGTAAGAAAAGGAAAAAGCCCAGAGACAAAAGGTAGATGGGATAATTCAAAGTTAAGAAAAGATGTCAAGAAACAAGCCAAGTTAAAGCTGGGCATTTATGAGAAAGAATATATTTCCATGTGTGATTTATGGGAGCTGGATGGCAGTACACCAAAGAGCCAAAAGAGTAAAAGAGCAAAAACAACCAACAACAATGTATAGTAGTATATACATGTATAATTTGTACAAAATTACATGTAATAATGATCAATTCACAGCCTTTTGGCTAAAACCAAGTGTGGTATCTGTTATTTTCAGTTTAATATTTGATGTCTTCTATATGAAGGCAATCTTTAAATGGACTCTGGGGGCTGGGAGATGGAATAGGGTCTTGCTCCACCCATTCCATGTATTGACCTGGTATTGCAGTACCTGCTTGATCATTGCATCAAAATATTTTCCATAATAAATAAAAGTGAAAAAATTAGTTTTGCCCGCAAGTCTCAGTGATCTTTCTAACTCTTTCCACACAAGCACAATACTTACAGGATGTGTGGTCATGCCCAAATATTGATGTGGGTGCTGAAAATTTGAACCCAGGTCCTCATGCTTCCAGATCAAATGCCCTTACACACCAAGCCATCTTCCTAGCCTTAACTATACCATATTTTAAAGAATGATTAGTTAGCTTCATTGTATTCTTAGGACAAAGGAGTTTAAGTCGCACATAGAAAAACATGAACAGGTTGAAGGTAAGTTAAAAAGTTAAGAAAATAAGTTAAAAAGTATGTTCTCTTTTCTAAACATATTTATGTAAATTATTTATTTGCAACACTTTGCTTGTAATGTTGGTTGTATTGAATGAAGTTCAAGTTGGGCCAATCATCTGCTACACAGGCAAGAAACAGCTCATGCTCAGTTTAATTTTAGAAAGTATCCTACAAAAGTTACATTTCTGATATTTTCTTGAATCCAAAGATATTTTGTATGTGTGTGTTGAGGGGGAACATTAAACAGGACATGTAGTCCACAGTGCTGGGAAAACAATGGCATCCATTCAATTTTAAAGTAAACTATTGCTTATTGGGAGGAACTCAGAAGCATTTAAACAACAGAGCACATATTATCCCACACTCTTTTCCTGTGACAAGGACATTAACTAGGAACAGCTGAACTGAACCACATAATAGGCTACAACAGAGGCAGGAATTCACCTGAACTCTTCAGCTTCGTAAATAAGACAAGGCAAGAAACATCTGGGAAGCAGGGAGGCACTTTGATGTAAGAAAATGGACTGATTAATGGAGAAACAGGGGCTTGGGAGCCTCAGCACAGTTATTGTCACCCAAGGGTCTGATTTGCTGGTTCTTGGTCTCATACATAAAAGAATTTTAAAACGGGCTCAGAAGGAGACAAGGACAACTTTGATTTTGGAATTGGAAAGAGAAAAACAGCAGGACAGGTAGGCAAATCCTACAGTTTCCAAGATGAAGGAGATAAAACATGTAGAAAGAATGCAAGTTATACTTTCTGAGTTATATGTCAACATAGCAGGCTCAATAATGGACGTCCTCCAATCATCTCATGGAGTTGATGGGTTCTTCAGAGAACACTCTGAATGAACAGGCAAGCAGGCATAGGATTTCAGCTTGTCTGTTGAGAAGAGATGGAAAGAGGAGGGAAAGAGGGGAAAAATTGGTTACACCATTAAATCAAGGAAGCTTAACAGTGAGTCTGCAAACAACTACTGAGTCAAGGACTTTATGGTATCTAGATACACATGCAATTAAAGGGATTTCCTTAGCATGCCTTCAGGTGTGTCCTATTTCTTTCCCTTTGCTGGCTTTAGTCTGGTATTCAGGTTATGAAGCAGGAATTCTTCCTTACCACAGGATGTCTTTGGCCTTGTTTGGGAAGCACCTGTTATCTACATCAAAGATAACCATAAGTTCCTGAGCAAGCCATTTCTGAAGGTGATACTGACCATTCACTATGATATATTTGGTAGAGCATGTCAACATAAAGACATTCATATGTTTGCCACTGGTCATTTCTTTTGTGCCAAAGGAAGTAAACACAGGTATGTATGTTCCAAAGGATGTTGGAAAAGTCTGGCTGCAAATGTCTTCTTTTCCTCCCCTTCTTGATTGGCAGTCCCATCAGCTCTTTATGCTAATATTACTCAGGTTCATTGAACTATCTCATTGGAATTCTGCAGAGAAGAATCAGTGAGCCTTAAGACATTTGGTTTTTGTCTACTACTCTGATGTTGAATTAACTCTGAGTTGTATTTAAACAATCTGAAATACAGTTTATAATAACTCTACTATAGTGTTCTGTCAAGTAGATAAGTACAGATATAGAGCTGTATGCTCCGGTATGCAGGTTTTATTCTTTTTGCATAGATTTGTTAGAATTAAAATGTTTGACTACTTTTTTATTCCTAATTCTTTGAAATCAAAATTATTTATAAAGACAACTGTTATGTGACTGTATAAAAAAGCCCAAAATATTTTAATTACAAATTGCATTGAAGATAATGTTTCTTATTCTCAAACTGCGTGTTTCTGAATGGTGAATATAGTAGTTCATGCACACACGTGTGTGGATGTGTTAGGATGTGTGGTCCTATGGCACACACAAGTGGAGGCCAGTGGATTTCAGGTGTCCAGTTCTATTACTGTCCCTGTTTAGCCATTGACACAGGGTCTCTCACTGAATGCAGAACTTTCTGTTTCTTTGCTAGCTAGCCCTAGTGATAGTCCTCTACCCACACTGCCAAAACTAGGGCCATATACTCTTGTAAATACTAGGGCCACACCTACTATTTACTTGAATGGTAGGTACCCCAACTCCAATCCTCTTGCTTGAGCAGCAAGTGTTCTACCCATGGAGCTATTTCCATAGATATGTCTGACAGTATGAAAAATTAGGTTTTTGAGGTATAAATAACAAATCAGAGTAAGTTGTCAAAGACGTGAGGGAAGTTACTTAAAATATTAAAGTATAAGATCAGTCAATCTCAATGACTAATGAAATATATATTGTGCTTTAAGAAGTCTTAACAATAATAAGAATAATGTTTATAAGAGATATATGCATTGCTTAAATTGTAGATCCTGTTCTAGGAGCCCAGATCATTTTGTCAGCTATGTGCATGTATCTACATAAGTTAGGTGGATGTGTCTATCCTCCTAACACTGGAGCTATTGGCACACACCTGGCCATGCCCCCTGACACACACTTTTAACAAAGGTACGGAGAACTTAAATTTAGGTCCTCTTTATTTCATAGCAAACAATTTTACCCACTGAGACTTCAACACAGGCCCTAAAGCCATTTCTCAGAGTTTTTTTTTGTTTTTTGTTTTTTTTTTTTTTGTTTGTTTTGTTTTTTCGAGACAGGGTTTCTCTGTGTAGCTTTGCGCCTTTCCTGGAACTCACTTGGTAGCCCAGGCTGGCCTCGAACTCACAGAGATCCGCCAGCCTCTGCCTCCCGAGTGCTGGGATTAAAGGCATGCGCCACCACCGCCCGGCCATTTTTCAGAGTTTTATATGGTTTCCTAGCAGTATGCTTTCAGCTCTGGCTCCAGGTCCAGAGGGTCCATGATGTTCAATGGAAATATTGGTCATTTTGTACCCAAAGGTACATGTTTAAACAATGAATCAATTACAACTAAGAAAGTATTTTGATCCTTTTGAAAGTCAAAGAACATTGGATTTTTCTTTTTTGAAAACACATATTTTAATTTTTATATGTCACTTCAAAGAATGGACATGAACCTACATGTTAAATGCAATGTGTTTATTGTTTATCCTGTTGAAGCAAGTGATATTTTATTATACATTTTGATACTTTAAAAAGTATTTTGAGTTTATCTTAAAAGAAAAAAATGTGTATCTGCTGTATATTAATTATTATAAGTTTAGATCCAAAAGTCCCCACTTTTGTATCCTGTAAAGATCACATGGGATTTTTTTTCAATTACCAGATGGGAGTTAAAGGCCAATGTCTTGGAATGTGCTCAGCCACACTGCATGTGCAGATCACAGCTATGCAGCTCCTCATGACAGAAAATTAATAGACCGTCTTAATGACCCTCAGATTTTTTCCTGTTGCTCAAGCAGCTGACTCAATCCCCAACAGCTATAATTAAAGAGAACAATCTGTCAGGGAAGAGAGCTGTTCTTGTTAATTTGGTGAACCACCATACTGGCTTTTCCTATTATACACTGTAGCCGACAGTCTTGCAGGTTTTTCACCAGAGCTCTCCTCCAAGCAACAGAGCTCCAAGCAAGCAGCTTGTGGAATGAAGCTGAGGATGATGGGAAAATTATAGTCTCACCTCTCTGTTTTCAACTCTAAAGCCAGCTCCCATGGGGTAAATGAAAGACAGCTACACTATTGTGCTTGCAAAAATGTGAAATAAAGAGAAGTCCAGACGTTCTACCATAACGTTGTTGTTTTCTGCAATGGGAGCGCTCACTGCACCAGTTGGAGGCTGCTGTCATAGCATTCGGGATAGATGCTGCAAGCAGATTACTTCCCTGAAAGCTGTTATTAGAAAAGCCAAATTCTTCCAGGGGCCATCTTCATTCCTTCTATGATAGATCAATTCCCATATCTAAAGTTCTTAGTCAGGCAGACTTTCTATATCTGAAATCAACTTATAGGACACACAGAATCAGTTCAATCTAGAGATGCATCATGCATAGCTGTTACAAGTAAAAAAGCATTCTACACAGCATAATTACTATGTAATATTCGTGTATTGCTTTTGGTAGCAAATACTGCTGCAAATCTCTAAGAGTGCTTCTAAGAATTTACAGATTTGTATATTAATAAGAATTTTGCTTTGAACCTAGAATTTTGTGGCACTTTTATCGTTTTGACTGAGGTCTACACAAATAAAATGAGAATTGCAAAGTCCACCTCTTTCTGAATGTACATGCTTTTAAATGGACACAGTTATTGTAATTGGTTGACATGGTTAATTGTTGATATCCACTTTATCCATTTGTCCTTTTTCTGTGATATTTCAACTCTTAGGTGATTTAAAGTTTGACATCAGCCTCATTATCATAATGTTACTACCATAGTTGGTATAAAAACTTGTTAACTACAGGTTAATGTTCAAGAAAAATAGGACAATTACTGGGTATAGAAATAAATTCCACAGTCCTTGAAATAATAGAAATCTTAACAGACATCAGTTCCTCTCTGTGGGAAATATGTCTTTCTGACTGTGAAAAATCAAGATGCTCAGCCCTTTCCATTTCTGAGACACCTTCTGATTACCAACCATATTATTAAGGACATTCCATTGTGGAAGCAGAAAATCAGCCATATAAATGAAATATATATATTCCATATATTTTTAGTATCAATGAAAAGAGACAGAAAAATCAATGTTAATGAATATTTTCAAGCATTACTGGGTCATCTTGACTGTACTTCGGATGTAAGAGCTGGAAAAAATATTGATGGATGAAAAGTAACATGTAAGTCCACTTTTTATAAATAATTTCAGATATGCTACATAAACTTTCATCTTTAATAAGATAAATTTTCCCATAAAGCACCTGATGTCTTGACTGACCAGGCGATAGATCTTTGTGAATAACAAGTGGCTTTTTAGTTCTACCATTGTGCACCTTAATGTTTCATAAACATCCTGAATAAGAAGGAAATTTTTATCAATTTTTTTAGAGTAAAGATTTATTTGAATTACTTGAAAACTCTCTGTGTGTGTGTGTAGCATCTATTATAAGTCAAATCTGAAATTTAAACTGCTTTCTGTGATGTTGGAACCAAACCACCGAAAGATAAAATTCCTGTGGCTCCTAATCACACCACAAGTTTAAGTATTTTTCTTTATCTCTCAGAATCCTTTAGTCAGTTTCAATCATTTTTATACAATTTCCCTTTTGCCCAAATTTATGAGCAGGACTATAAATTATGTAAAATATTTTTTTAAACTTAAATTATGTGAGTCAGATTTCTGAGATGAACAAGAAGGGCTTGAGTTTGATTTGGGGAATTTTAGAAACATGGAACCAAATGTTAAGACTTGAGGATGTTAGGCAATGATAACTATGCAATCAAAATGTTTCAATTTTACATTACTTGATTCAATAAAATGAATCTCAAAAAATAGCATGTGAGGTTTGTTATTTTATATCAGGTACTGATCCTTGGTTTTTGTATGAGTAGGGCACTACAAGTGTGAGAGTTACCATACTCCCACAAAATGAAGTATGGAGGAGAGGTATGGAAGGAAGTGGTATGAAAGGACTTATGCTGTGTGTGATAGTCCTTTTGTATGCTATGCATATGTATTTCTCTCACTGGTTGATAATAAAGTTGTGTTGGCCTATGGCAAGACAGGATAAGGTTAGGTGGCAGAATCAAACTAGGACTCAGAGGAAGAGGGGTGGGTTTGAGACAGATGCTGAGAGCCACCCAAGAAGCAGGATGCTGGAGGACTGTAAGCCACAGACCACTTGGCAGTAAATAGATTAATAAGAATGGGTTAATTTAAATGTAAGTGCTAGTTAGTAATAAGCCAGAGCCATCAGCCAAACATTTATAACTAATATAAGCCTCTGAGTGATTATTTGGAAGCAGCTGTGGGGAGGGTCAGGACAGAGAAAAGCTTTTGATTACACACATATATTAACAAATTTATATTGAAGCTCCTGTCACTGCATCACCATTAGGTTCAATGTCTGAGTTTAACAATGCCAATGTCTGAGCACCAAAGGGTGCTCAGCTTCTTTTTGGTTTGCAGTGGTGAGGTAGCTAAGTTCTGCATTCTCTTCTCCATTGACAGAAGGAAAGACTTTTGATAGCAGTATCTACAGGAGTCAGAAAGTAACCACCTCACCTGAGCCCTGCTTGCATAGAGTATTTTTTTTTAATTTTATGAAACATGTAGTATCAACTATCTTTTTTTTTTAAACACTAAACATAATGATGGATTTAGAGGCAAAGATAGCCCTTTCTCTTCTTTTGTAGTTGAACAGGACTTGGTGGTAAGTAAAATCTGTTTGCTCACGGAAAGTTCAAGTACAGTTTTCTTTCCATGGCAAGATGTGGGGACAGAGGAGAGCAGCTGGTGCTGAGGCAATAGGTTCTCCATAGCCATCAGCAAGCACTGTGTGTTCTTGTTTTCTACAATAATCTTGAGAAGATGAGTTAAGGCCAAACAGAAGAGTGAAGTGGAGCAAATATGATACATTCACTCCTTAGGCCATGCTGAGATGGGAAGCTATGACCCACGCACACATACAAATGGATACACAGATATGCACTGTAAACACACAATAGTAAAATATTATAATGACATAAACATTAAAAATTCAATAATTTGCCCCCTTGGATGGAATAAACAAATAGTTGGAAAGATAAAAACAAGGTGGCCCAGAATTACATGTCCCAATAAGGATATGGTTATCTTAACATTTCAGAGTTACAAATAAAGGAAGAAATGAAAAACCCTAGGGAATGATGGAGAAAGAGATCAAGGGGGAGAAGGAGGGAGGGAAGGAGGGAGGGAGGGAAAGAGAGAGGAAATAAAAAAGACATAAATCAAGGGCAGTAAACATGGTGTACGTTTATATAGTAATTTATATAATAATTCTCTGTGTGCCATTATCTACTCAATTTATCATTTGTGACACATCTTGAACTATTTTACCTAATTGGTTCTTCTTATATTGTTTTTAAATGATGGCTTGGCTATAATAAGGTATAGCTCCCTCTTCAGTAAGCACTAGTTCAAATTTGCAGAAATATTTGAATAATAGGAAATGTACTGACATGGTATGTCCTTCAGTTTTGACAAAGATGACTTAAACTAAACATAAATGATTCATTTTCAATTTGTAAAGCAAAGGTTAAATTATAATTTATTTGTATATAGTTTCCACACAGAACAAGTAATAAATCATTTCCTTTATTGTATAATCAAGCATCACAACACAAGACAGTCTTATATGATAGTCTGATGTCAGGAAATGATTGATTTACAACATATAACTCAAAAATTCTTGTAGTAAATGTGAGTAGAAACAAAATATATTGTTCTGGGAGAACGTCTTTCAATAAATATGTTTAAAGTGGTTCTTCTGTAATGTACCTTACTTTTTAATTCCTATAAATTAGTTTAACAATTTGTATCAATCACTATATTGAAATGAACAGAAGCAGGCTCAATATCATGAATTTGAAAAATACATTAATTTGAACATTACAAATAATTAAAGCTTATGTTACTTGTTATCCTTATTAATGTGAAAAAATATGTATATATAACATTAAGTGAATAGTTAGATTATAGATATCTAGGGCAAAGTGTCTTATAGGGCACTTTAATAAGTTACTGTGCCAAATATTCTATCCGGTAACATTATATATACTTTACATTATCACATGACTCAAAAAGAAAACATTAAATATAAATACTTATAAACACAGTACTTAATGTGAAAGATACAAAAACAGTTGATCACTATATCACCAGTATCCCAGTGTACATGGCTTCTTATCTTTGGGATCCTAGAGCAATGGCTTTGCCATCCTCTGGGGGCAAATATATTTGATAAATTTTATTAATTGATTCCACAAATTAACCACTAATCCGGAGCTTTTGATTATGGGCACTGCTAATCAATTTATTTGATAGCATGCTTTCAGCAGTTAGTGAATTAAAATTTACCTACATTTTTCTTTGCTGGCATAATTAGCAGATTTATCCTGCTTGTGAAAGAGCAGAATCTTCACTTTTCATTTGCTCTTGACCTGCTTTCGCTCTCCACAGGGTCTCCTTTAAAGATTCTTCAGAAGGAGAAAATTAAAATGCTGTCAACAGATTAAAACACTGTTTAACCCAGAGGAACTTTTTTCAGGCCTGCACATTTTAATATGACTTTCACAGGGAAAATCCTCCAGATAGCCAGCTTCTTCACAGTAATAGCTGTGGACGAAACTGCCTTAGTCTGCACCAGATCGGGATGTTGACATCATTACCCATTATTCTCCCCGGCAAAGGGGAGCCCTCTTCCTGTTTACTGAGGTTGTTGGTGGAATATGGTTCTTTATAATTAGAAGACTCTCTTACAAATTTTGCAGGTCAGAGTTCAGGCAGACTTTTTTCCTTCCTTCCTTCCTTCCTTCCTTCCTTCCTTCCTTCCTTCCTTCCTTCCTTCCTTCCTTCCTTCCTTCCTCCTTCCCTTCCTTCCTTCTTTTCTATTTGTTTATGAGACAACGTCAAGGTGTTGAAGGTGCAGTTACCTAGGGCAGGAATAAGGAAGAGTCAGCCTTTTCAAGGATCCACAGGCCAGCGTTATCCACAGCATATTCTCTCTTCATTCAGTGTGTAGAATACAATCAACGTGCTCAGAATTAGCCATCATCGACAGTGGTTAAGGAACCAAGACATGCAGTTATACTTATAAATAAGACTCGTGCGGAAGAAGTTACGCCACAGAAGAGTCTCGGGGAGAGTCACCTCGTATGACACTCCATAGCAGGATTTGTAGGAAACACAGGATGTAACACAAGGTTAAGGAGAGAGATGAGACTGTAGCCTAGGAAATTTATGTTGCCATTAGCAATAAACAAGATCATAAAAGATAACAGACTTGGAATGAGATGCGTACATTTGTTTCATTTTGAGGTGACAGCTATCCACCCAGCAGGCGTTTGGATAGAGATTACATTTTAACATCTGAGACAGATAAACCAGAAAATGAGAATCTCCTTCCTTCTGAATATCTGCTAGACTTTAAGTCTAGCCATGTATTTTCGGGAAAAATGAAGTTGTACGTGTACAAATCTTTAAAAGCCAAAGGATGACTCTAGTGGATGAAAACGTGAGGATATTCACATGCATACATGTGACACTCCTTGAAGTTAACTATGATAAATACATTAGAATATCATTATCAAATAAAGTTGCCTATGACTATAAATTCAGAAAAATATTTGAAAATTGTCCTCAACAAACATATTCCTTACATAAAATGTCTAAAATTTGGTAATATAAAAATATAGCAACAACAAAAAACCTAACAGGCTTACTAAACTTTTAGAATTAATATAAAAACAAGATAATTGCTTTAATTCTAGAAAAATATCAATATTAAATTTTGGTTGCATGAATAGATGTTTATATACGTTTGTAGATGCTTTGCATTTAAGAGGCAAAGGTAGTTTCCCAGTTTGCATAATAGCATTTATTTAAAAGCATAGATTTCTAATGCTGTTGTTCAGTATTAACGTATCTGTTTTTCAATTAACATAAAATTGGGTGATTGGAAATGTCATATATATATTTATTTATACACTGAATCATCTACAACGGATTTTCAGGAATGCAATCTAGTAGTAGTAGTAGTAGTAGTAGTAGTAGTAATATTGTGTTAGTTTTAATTATCCCCAAAATGTTTTTTAAGAACAAGGCAATATTTTAAATATTTTCCTTAGTTTCTTTTGTCTTTTATTATCAAATTACAATAGATGAATTTCCATGTAATCTTTCATTATATTCTGACACTACCAAATAATGTAGAAAATTTTAGTGTTCTGATCTTTTCCTGGTGAGAGTGGTATGAAGAATGAAGGATATGCAAGAGACACACTGAAGAAAACAGAACAATTAGTTCTAAATTACATTTGGTAGGCCACTTCATCTCAGTTCCTTTTAATCAAATTATACTTTATGTATGACAGTACAATTATATTTCCCACTTAAAAATATTTCCTTCTGAAACTGTATGCCTCCAAAGGTTTTGAATATCATCCTGAAATTGGAATTGGATTTTATTCTATTTTATTTTAAATTCAGTAAAGGGATCTTTTGAAAAAATGTTAACACTCAATACTGATGTTAAAATAATCTTATGGAAGAAAAATCCTTACACTTATCTTTAAATTCTTGTTACTAGGATTTAGAATTTACAAGAATTAATTACAAGAATATTGACAGACTTCTCTTTAATTTTGTTTCAACTGAATATAGGTTCATTTTTTTCTATGGAACCATTATTCACTGACCACTGAGGAACAGAGAAACTGTGTTTGCACTGAGCTGAGATATAATATGCAGCACACAAGGATGCATGTTATTCCTTTCTGCATGTAGCATTAGTGGAACAGAAGCGATAGTGATGCATGGATACCTTCTGGTGGAAAAGGAATCATGTGTGAGTGCTGACGGTAGTTGTGGATGGGCAATAAGGGAAGAGACGTTGACTGTATGAATAACAAAGGGGTAGTATTCAAGCTTTGTGCAAGTAGGCTTCTGATGGCCTAGCACGGAAAAATTCTGTAGCATTAAAATATATAAACCAAAAAAAAAAAAAAAAAAAAAAAAAGGAAGAAAGACAGACGGAAAGAAAGGAGAGAAGGAAGGAAGAAAATAATCAAGATAGAAGTTCATACTCACCAAATTTGCTTGGATATAGGATTATAAATTCAGAATGACACTGAAAAAATGTTTTTTTTTCCCAATGGGTTATTTAATTATTTTGTTTTTTCATGCAGTATATATTTATCATGTTTTCCCTCCCCAGCTCCTCCCAGATCCTCCCTACCTCCCTGCCCAATCAACTTTTTTACTCTCTCCCTTTCTGACTCATGCTTGTGAATCAGACGTGAGCTCTCAGCTACTGCTCCAGTGTCACACTGGCCTGCCTGCTACCATGCTCTGCATCAGGATGGGCTTGGACTCTGGAAACATGAGCCCCCAGATTGAATGTTTTCTTCTATAAGTTACCTTGGCCCTGGTCATTTGTCATGGCAATAGAAAATTAACTATGACATATGAATATTAAATAAAATAATTATAAAAAGTAAGAGGTAAGAGTTTTGTATATGTATATATATGTATATATATGTGTGTGTATATACATATATATATATATATATATATATATATATATATATATTATATATCGTGCTGTGGATATCGTTCTGTATAAATAAAACACTGATTGGCCAGTGGCCAGGCAGGATGTATAGGCAGGACAAGGAGAGAGGAGAATTCTGGGACGTGGAAGGCTGAGTGAGAGACACTGCCAGCTGCCTCCATGACAAGCAGCATGTGAAGATGCCGTTAAGCCACAAGCCACGTGGCAAGGTATAGATTTATAGAAATGGATTAATTCAAGATATAAGAACAGTTAGCAAGAAGCCTGCCACAGCCATACAGTTTGTAAGCAATATAAGTCTCTGTGTTTACTTGGTTGGGTCTGAGCGGCTGTGGGACTGGCAGGTGAGAGAGATTTGTCCTGACTGTGGGCCAGGCAGGAAAATTCTAGCTACAATGCCGTTATTGTTTTTCAAGACAAGGTTTCTTTGTGTGGTCTTAACTGTCCTAGAACTGGCTCTATAAATCAGGCTGGTCTTGAACTCAGAGATCCACCTTCCTCTGCCTCCTGAGTGCTGGGATTAAAGGTGTGCACCACCACCGCCCAGCAGAGTCTTGCAAATTTTTGCATTGCTATATTAGAAAATTCTCTATAGTTCATAACATTGAATAGAGAATTTACTAAATATGTTTGGAAGACAGCTATGCTCACTACTATGTTACCAATGCGGCACCTCACTAAATATATTTTGAATGAAAAACAAAAAAAAAAAACAAATTGTCCTCAACTTCAGCATATTGATTTCCTCAGATTTTTTGAAAATAAAGTACTACTGGAGAAGATATTTAGAAGTCCACAGTTGCAGTTAGGGTGAATTTCTGTACTAAGTGAGCTGTGCCTTAGATGGGAAATGACCTAGAACAGAGGGGCAGGCGAATGTCCTATGTAGAGCTGTGTCAGAAATGGGAAGTGACCCAGGCCAGAGAGGCAGGTGAATGTCTTGTGCAAAGATGTGCCAGATACAAGAAGTGACCCAGGAGAGAGGGGCAGGTGAATGTCCTGCACAGAGCTGTGCCTTAGATTGGAAACTACCCAGAAGAGAGGGGCAGGAGAACATCCTGTGCAGAGCTGTTCACAGAATAGATGACCCAGGACAAAGGAGCAGGTGGAATTGAATACCCTCTGCAGAGCTATGGCATAGAGATAGGAAGTGACCCAGAGTATCTCAGTGTGTTGGAGGATGGTTGAGAGATTTGATAAAAAATAAACATGTTACTGCATTTAGGTTACTGCATATGATCTTTGAACAAAAGCAAATGAAAAATAAAGGCCAGAAAGGCAATATTAGTTAAAACTATAATGATAATATTAGTACCAGAGAATGATATTAAAACTAGACAGACAATTATTTTTCTAAATATTAGCTGTAAACTTTTAAGCTGATGAATTTCTTATATTCTTCTTTTACTTTTCCTCTCATAACTTTGCAGAGTGGAAAAGTAAATTTTAGATTCAAAATCCACATATTAAATAGCCTATCTATTAATAAATAATGTCCACAAATCCCATGCATTCAAGGAGGCTGCTACAGATAAGGATGCTTTAAAGATTAAATACAGGTCATTTAAGATATTGACTCCTAAATGTAGATATCAGCAAACTACAGTTTAAAAATGCTGGTGACTGCATTATGACCAATTGAGGATTTAAAGCATTTCATATTCTCTCTAAAAAGTATACAATACATAAACTTCTCATTAAACTTCTGTTTCTTAAGAACTTAAAAGTTGCGAACTGCATCATAGTTTATCTAGATGTATTTTATGTATTTTTAGTGTATTTATTTGAAAAAAATTGCTGGTTAGATTTTAAAATAGTATCTACAGTGCTCCAATTGTAGATATTTTCTCATTCTTAACTAATACACTGTGCCTATGTGAAGCGAGATTTCTATTTTCTCGTAAGGAATTATGTTTTGTCAAATGAAATCTCTGAGTTATTTTTCAGAAAGTGTTCTTGGAAAAAGCTAATTTGTCAACAGTTATAAGTTAAAATATGTTTCAACTTGTTAATATTAGTTTTGTCTTATCAGAATTTTACTATCATTTGATGAAGATTAAAAATACATATTTGAGGGTACACACACAAACACATATACACATATATAATGTGTGTTTTATACAGACACCTATATGTTGTACATTTAAATACATTCATCATAGATAATCACACACATACACATACAGATTAAATGAGCAGAATTTCTAGTTAAATCTTCTAAGGCAAATTATATATCTTGCTGTTCTAATTTGCTTCAGCCAATTTTGTTTTTATACAATATGGCAGGAATATATGTTAACTGATGACTGAGTTATCTTAAGAATTCTGTGAAAATAGTAAGCTCCAGTAGAATGCTGGGCACACAACTCATTCGATAAATAGAACCTATGCCTAAAATATACTTTGTGCAACAACTAATTGCTACTGTGATATATCAAGAAAATATAGGTTTTGCTATTTATACAAAATACAAATTCTACCTAATTATAATCTATCTACATGGTAATTTGAACTGTGTATATTACATCTAAAATATAAGAATTTTTAATATTTGCTTAGCCAATTATTTTATAGTGTTTATGTTTATTGATAAAGGATTTTCCCCTCCCTGATCTTTAAGTATGCATGTTTAAAGTATCTACTTGTATCTGTCTTGGTCTAATTGATTTTGAGACTGTCATACTATTGAGTGGTGGGATAGGGCAAAAGTTATTTCAGTTTTAAAATTCAATATTTCTCTTCTTTTCCTCTAACTTCTGGCTGTGCCACATTTTTAAATTTTTTAATCTTTATTCTTGAGTATATATATCTGTCTCTGTAATCATATAAATTGGTCTTTTCTCTGTACTTGCTCCAAATATCTGCATCATTTTGCCTATTGGGCTGTCTGACGGTGGCTACAGGGTTGTACAGCTGCTTGCTGGTTTCTGAGAGAGTAAGTTCGCAAATCAGGAAAACTAGAAGTAACGCAAAATTAATCTTGCCGGGTGGTGGTGGCTCACGCCTTTATTCCCAGCACTCGGGAGGCAGAGCCAGGTAGATCTCTGTGAGTTCGAGGCCAGCCTGGACTACTAAGTGAGTTCCAGGAAAGGCACAAAACTACACAGAGAAACCCTGTCTCGAAAAACAAAACAAAACAAAAAAAAAATTAATCTTTTGATGGAAATTGTCAGTATTAACTTGACTATGCTCCTTTCTTGTTTTTCAATCTACAAATTTATTTTTAACATTAGCTTTCGTTTGTTTTCTTTTATCAATTACTTTCCCATTACTGCTATGTATGTATGTATGTATATATGTATGTATGTATGTAGCCAGAATTTTATTTTCTCAAGGTAATAAATAATTTTTAAATCTATCATAAGCAGGGAAAATTTTGCTTCCAAAGCAAATGTACCATGTTGTTACTTTTTATTATTTATGAACCACATGTTTTAATACATATAAAACAAGCTTTTCCTTTCTTACCTTAAAATGCAGTATACCTAAGTTATGCACTACAAGCTTAATTATTTTAGGAAAGATACAAGTTAATATTTGAATTTTTATTATAATAATATAAAATTACTATGATAAAATTATGATAATTGTAGAGATCAACTACCTATTAGAAAGTGTCAATTGCTACTAAATTAATGTTGATGTAACATATTAAACAACAAGATTAAAGCAAGGCCTGAAGGAAAGTGATAAAATATAAATCTAAGAGTTAGAACTGTCTAGACAACTCTAAGGAACTCTTCATTAAACTTTGTCAAAGTTCTTGCTAGCATACTGCAGAGATTTTGCCTTAGGTACCCTCTCTCCAAATCTATTTCAGAAGTCTTGAAATGTAGCATAGTGTTGAGCAAGATTCTGAAATGAAATACTTTGGTGATTTCTAACCTTAGTTTGCTCAAGGATGTCAATTATAATTATGTTATTTGAGAATAATCCATGACTAAAATCATTGAATTTAACATTGAATAATAATCATCTAGAGTGATAAAATGTTAAGTATTTGTTTCTTTCTTATCTACAAAGGTGTTATTACTCAATGAGACAGTAGTCACATCTCTTATTTATGAAACACAGTCCATAATCTACAGAGAGAAGTTCTGAGGATATAGTACCCAGAATGAAAACTAGGGTTTCTAACTCAATCTTTCCCCACTGAGTCTGGAATCTTTATAGAGTTAAGCATATCTGAATCAGCAAGGTTTCCAAGAAATGAAATTACAGATGCTACCTCAAAGTCATCAAATATTTTTTCAGAGAGTTATAGAAGGCAGTTGCAGTACACAAGAGCTTGTACAAGGGAAAGTGGAAAGCCATGAAACTCAAGTATCGGTTATTACAAATTAGATGGAATCAATTCATGAAAGACAAAAAGTTCATGAACGTAGCAAAGAATGCAATACTTTGATTTTCATCTGGTAGTACTCTAACTAAACACCAAGGTCATAATAAAAACAATTACAAATCTTTCAGGAAGACTATTAACCACGTAAGACTGTCCCCATGGTATTACCATGGAGCTCATGAACAAAGAGAAAGCCACAAGAGCTTCACTTCTACCAATTCTTTTGCTTAAGCTTGGCTGACAATCTTCCTGGTCTGGAAACGATACCATAGTCTAGATATTTGTTGTTTGTACAAAATACATCTCAAAGACAACAGTTAACACTAACCCCACGTTCCTATTTCTCTAGTCTCACTTCTCACATCCTAACTATAGTATCATAGTATTCTCAACAAAGTTGGGTTCTACTTAGCAGACATCAAACTGAAACTCTGTTATCAACCTTATTTTCACATTTAAAAACCGTGTCCCATGATATGATTCTTCAGAAAATTTCCCTGGCTCCATTTTAAAAGTGTATCCCATGTTCAATCAATACTCATCTTAAGTGGTCTATCCTGTGTTGCTATTACTATCTTTCCCATTACTATCCACAGAAATCAACACGAGTCTTGTCTGATCACAACCTAATCTCTATACTTAGAACTTCACCTCCCTTCACCGTCAATGTGCATGTATAGAATACACATATATAATATAACTCTGATATTTATAATAACTTTGTTAACCATTATTAGTGCTGTTACCTATTGACATGTGATTTTAAAAAAAAGCAGAGATTAAGTAGGCTTCTTATGTTCAGATAAATAGTAAATGATCAAACTGAATTGTTTACTGGCAGAATATTACTCAGTTTACTCTTTAAAAAGGAGCAGGGACAATTTAATCAAAATGAATGTTGGCTACATTTTTGTAAGGTTGAGTCTTTAAAAAATGCAATCTGATTGAAGGATCAGTTCATTTAATTAATTGATTAATTTCTTGTCACAAGAAATTCAGGGAAGCATAGGAGGTAGATTTTGTGAGGCATTTAATGCAAGCAGTGGGTGCAAAGGTGGTCAAGTCAAGCCACATATAAGCCTTGCAGACAGCAAGTATGTGAGGTGGTTGAGGTGAGGCGGGGATGCAGACAAGTGATTCATATGAGACCTCAATAAACAGAGGTCTCATTTCAAGTCCGGGAAATAATTGAAGAGACAACTACATTATATAACATCTACTCTAAACATTTATTTGATTTTTTTTGAGGAAAATTTACTGAGTAGCTCTTCAGGGCCAGGTGGTTTACACTAAAAATTGGATACAAAAAAAATGTGTTAATAATATGTAACATTTGTATTAAAGACTTTGAGACAATTGAAACTTGCATAATCAAAAAATAGTTATTCAAAATGAGATATATTAGAATCATTTTCACGAAGTACAAATTAACAATAAAAGAGCACTTGACTAATAAATCCAGAGATGCAAATGAAGCATGGAGGAGAATAGACTTCTAATAACAGTTGTCAGAAGAGGACCACACATCAATGGGACTGGGAAGTCGGAGAGGGGAAATTAGGGACGTATTTGGCCAAACTTGCCAGGCTTGTGTCACATTGAAGTAAGTGAGACAGTTTGTTTCTTATAGAGCTTACATTGATGTCCGGAGCCCATTTGGAATCCAGTCTGCCTCCAAATGCACTTTGTTCTCAGGATATTTGTGATGACAGTCTGAGGACCCTATGATAGCTGCACCAAGAGCCAAGATGAAGGAACTTGACTGTCACAAGGAGAACCCAGAGTACTTGTGTTCTGTAAAAATGCTGATGTCTGAGAGCACAGAGAGGAGAAAGTCAAGGTGTTAGTGATAAACATATAAAGGTATATTTAACATGTGTTTCCATTGCTGTGTAACAAGCTAGTCTGACTCTACAAGATTCCACTCCTGAAATATTATATTTCCCATATATGAAACCATTGGTGCTTCATGGGGTCAGTAGCTATTTTGACTTTTCTACCTATTTTTTACCTATGGTGCCTCCAACTACAATGTCTTTAGATATGCCATGTATCATTACTTTTCAAGTATCATCAATCTTAAGAACTTATGTTTGGAATCTTCGTTATCTTTGAATACCAAAATCTACTTGAATTTCTTAAGAGACTTTGGAACAATACTATTTCAGAGCTAAAATAACCATGTTGATTGTCGATTGGTAGTATTTTTTATGTGTTTGCGTGTATGTGCCGCTTGTATGCAGGTTACTGTTGAGGCCAGGGAGGTCATCAGATATCCTGGAGCTGCCTAGTTATAGACATCGGTCAGTTGCCTAGTGGGGTGCTGGTAACTGAATTCAGGTCCTCTGTAAGAGCAGTGAGTGGGTTCTCTTCTCTCTGAGTCTTCTCTCCTGCAATAATAGGGAGCATTTTTGAACTGACTGTAATAAAAAAGCAATAAACTTCTGATTTGAAAGACAGAGGTAATACTGCTTGCTCATCATTTGTAAGTATCTCTCACACATGTGCAGGATTCTGGGTACTTAATAATTTAAGAAGCACTGAAAAGCAGTACCACTTAGATACTATTTGTTATGTCATGGGCGGCTTGTAAACTTACTTGCATGACTGCATTTACTTGCACCATTTAAAATCATATGTAAAGCAAAGGTATTATCATCTTGTGTAATTTTAGAAAATTTCACAACACTTTAAAAATATTCAATCAGGGAAAATTAAGTGGAAGTTTAGTTGCTATCTTCCTATGGACACTAGTTTTGAGTTTATATGAATGTGATCTCCCAGATCTAAAAAGAATGATATTTCTTCCCCTGTAATAGTTTATCTTACTTTTAGAATGAATAATTGAATTTATCTAAAAATAAAATTAATAGGAATTGGGACAAGAATTAAAAGCATTCACCTTATAATTAATAAGCTTTTTTTCTCTGTTTTTTTTTTCTTAAACGAAAAAAAGATTTGAAAAATGGGAAAATTTCCTTAATTAAAAAAGGAAAATGAAGTAAAAAAAAAGTTTTTAAAATGACTTGAAATGGATTTCGTGGATTTATTAGGTATGTGGACTTTTATACATTTCACTTGTAAACAACCCTAGCTTTTCCTTTAGAGAGATCACCCTCATCTTTATAGTGGACTTACAGTTTAATAAACCCATCGTGAATTAAAATACCTCAACTCAAAACGTATTAAGTACATCTAACTTCCAGATTTCACAGCTCAGCAGCATAGATCACCAGAATGTTGTCTGCTTACCCATGTTAAGTGACTGTCTCAGAGCTTTGGTTCTGTGCCCAACACTGAGAGATATGGCATACTGCTTGCCTCTGGAAAGATCAAGATAGAATATTCTATGACTTCTACTGAATTCAAATTCCTTCACCACCATGTAAAGACAAAGAAAAATTGCCAGCTGAAACACCACGCAAGGTGTCATCCATATTTCATACTCCCAAGGTCTTTGCTCCTCTTACTACTTAGAAGTTCATCTTTGTTTTTGAGGCTCTTGATTAGTGGAGGTCTTCCTCTGAATCCCATCTATCCTTTCCAAACTGCTTTGTGATTCACCTTAAAAATCAAGTGTTTTGAGCCTCTTAGTGTGGACTTTTTACAACCAAGCACAGTCTTTGAATGCTCCTGCTTTTTTCTTCCAAAATAAAGGACTAGAAACTGTTGTTAACAGTACATTGCTGGCAGATTTATCTCTACATGAATACCTCCACTAAAATGTTTGCTACATAAAGGGTACAATTTGCATTGAACATAGGTACTCTTCCTTTTCACTGTTTGCTTTCTCTCTTCTATTCTCTTAAATGCAGTATATTTCAAAATGCAATACTTTTGTAAACATTTTGCACACAATGCAAGGAGAGTGCACATGCCTTATATTCTCTGCATCCATAACATTGGATTTACAGAAAACCACATTAAGATTCCAAAAGAGGGAAAGGAGGAGGGAGGGGGGAAAAGGTTGGTATGTAAAATGAAAGTATTTTTTTTCAAGACAGGGTTTTTCTGTGTAGTTTTGGTGTTTGTTCTGGATCTCACTCTGTAGATCAGGCTGGCCTTGAACTCACAGAGATCCACGTGCCTCTGCTGCCTGAGTGCTGGAATTAAAGTTGTGTGCCACCACCACCCAGAAAAAAAATTAATAAAAAATTTTATATATGAATTCTAGAAGAATTTTCTCTAGGATTACAAAGACCATATGGGCCATTTAGGAAACATGACATTTTGAAACTTAGAGAAAGTAAAGTATATGAGATTTTGTTGGAAAGCCTGCTTATGACCCTATATGTTGAAAATAAACCTATGTATATATGATTGCTGAGAGACATATGAATTAGGATGCTCAGTCTAGAGAAAAATGACTGATTTACTTGATGAGAAAACCCAATGGTGAAACCTATAATAGTGAACAACTTCTTGTGAACAACCTAGAGTCTCATATGGAAGCCATAAAATAGAAAAAAGTTTTATATCAGTATAAAACATCCATATAATTTAAGGTAAATACTATAATGTGGTTATACATATATTTTATAAATATACTCTTGTTCTTGACACATATTCTGGATTACTATGAGATTTTACCTTTGAGTAGTTTAGAAACCAATATCGGTAAGTCATTTATTTTAAGAAAAGAAAAACACAGGCTTATTTGCATTGTGTAAATTGATCAAACTCAACTGTTTCTCTTAAGATATCAAAAATAATGAAGGCAAAATATTATGAAATGTTTCTATATTTATTAATGCATCTCCCCTTGACTACATTAGTCATGCTGAAATATGACAACCTGTCATTATACTGTTATGAAAAGAATGCTAGCTCTCATGGTCTTCAAACTCAAAGGTGTGTCTTCTTTTTCCCATAGTGTTTGTCTGCTATACATAGTCTAGGATAATGGAGTACCTTCTGGCTAGAGAAAACAGAGTTCTCAGAGGACAGGTAGATAACAGTAGCAAGGCATATTTGCACTCTGAAAATTTATGTTGAAATGTAGCACATTGCTTCTACTCATGCTGCACTGGCTAAGATCTTGTTTTCCTATACCTAAGCTACACTGAGCAGGATGGGAGGTTGTTTTCTGGTGTTGCATATTGCAAATAATGTTAAATTGGGCTCTTTTGGTACTGACCTTGCCTTGCTCTCTCAAAATAAATAGTTATTTAATGCAGCACATGATATACAGGTTCCCCACACACAGTTCAGTACTTTGTTTCCACTAAGTGATATAACAAACAACAGTAAACACATACATGCACACATGCACACACACAGAGACAGAAAGACACAGGGAGAGACAGAGAGAGAGCAAATGAGAGACAGTCATAGATACAGACAGACTGTCAGAAAGACAGGCATAGGAATCAGTATGTATGCAATGGAGTCCCATGCCTTAATTTGTTCTAATTGTGAATTTAGGCCCCAAATGTATATTTGCACACAACATGTTTACCATAGAAATATTTATACTTTTCACTTATAATTCACTTCTTTAATTATGAAAATTAGGTTTTAACTTCATTGACATTTTATAATTACTTCAATGATGTTGATTCTTCCCTTCAAATGACCATTGCTGTGTAGTAAAAGACAGCTTCATCTACTATTGCTGAGTTCAGTACACATTGGGTGCTGTGGGATGTTTTGTATGCTGTGAATATGTGTTGCTCTGATTGGTTGATAAATAAAGCTGTTTGGCCTATGGCAAGGCAGCTTAGTGGCAGTTGAGAAATTCAAAGTGAGAGAAAGGAAAAAGACAGGAAAGGGAAAGGGTTCGTGTAATTAATATAAGCCTCTGTGTGTTTTCTTGGGGGACACGGGTGGGAGAGATTTATCTTGACAGCTGCAGGCTGAGACACAAAAAAGTTCTGACTACAACTAGGAGCATATCAAACACTCTTAGGTATATCTGAAACAGTGTGCAGTTATAATGAAGGCCAGAGACATGTATTTATACTACCTAAAGCCTACTCAAAGTGTGGGTAACTTAGGAAACTGTTCCTTGTTTCAACATTACCCCTTCATAGTAATTTCAATTTGTTACAAAAGTTGTAATTTTTGAAATGTAATGCTCCAAAGCTTTAAATGGTCGTTTTATAACCCATCTTAATACTGATTAATCTCTGAGGCATGAAACAGTTTCTAAATAATTGCGTAGCTGAAGGAATATGGACGACCAGAATAGGCAGAACACAGATATTCACTAACAAAGAAAAATCTAAATCTCTAAGCCGGACATCTTTATATACTATTAATAAATTCAGTTAGTCTTGGCAGATAGAAATTTCTATTTATTAATACCTTAATTGGGTTTTTGAAATTTAGCACACAAAAGGCTTTTAGTGAAATTAAGTTTAGAACCAGTGCTATCTTCCATTTTCTACAAAGTCAAGTGATTGACATAGCAAAGGGAACCGCTAAGTACCTAGAGACACACAAACACAGAGAGATATATTTAGAACTACTGGCAACACATGATCTGATAATACATGATATAATGTATAATAGGAAAAAATTAAACTGCAAAGCATGCATACAAAAGTATAAGACATAAAAAAAAAGAATAAAGTGCATTTTGCCAGAGTTTTGCTGGAAAGGTATAATCAGAGATCACATAGACATGATACTAAAAGCATAGACAAAAATCCATGGAATTAACATTTCTGCATCCTTTGGGTACTGATGTGGCAACTGCTTTTCATGCTATCTTCCCCTGAGGATGTTCGAGGGCTGTTTCATACATGTATACATTAACACTAGTGAAGGAGTACCCTTCAAGAAAGCTTCAGGATGAAAAGAATTGTGTTAAGGCTGATATTGCAGGATGGAATGCCCAGAAATACATAACTGATGTTGCAGAATAGGGTGCCATCATTTTCTTTCCCACAGTATTTCAGTATTTAAATAGATATGATTCTAAGGTAAGTACTGTTTTTTCTAAGGTGTTCTTAAAATAATAAAAATTAAGTTAAACATATGCAAATAACTGTTCATTTAATCTTGTTCCCCATTTCTAAAAGCATTTTAATGGTGACCAAAAGCTCATAAGAAAACAGCATGTCAGGCCAGTGTTCTTCGGATAATTGCACATTGCAGCTAGGCATAAGACTTATTTTTAGTGAACTGAAGCCTGAAAAGCATTTGTTAAGAGAAACTAAAGCAGTATATAGAATATTAATGTGTCAAAAAAGAAGTAGTATACATGATGCATATCTTTAAAAATAGGAATACTGACAAGCAATGAAGCAGAAATTTCATAGTTCAGGAAAAGAGTGTCAAGCAGTGGCTGAATTTAACATTGATCTAGCAAGCATTCATCAAGTGTCCATTGTTTTTACAGGCACTCCACTAAATACTGAAAATTCAGCAATAAACAAAGCAGATGGGCGTCTGTGATCACATGGTGCAGCACGTAATAAAAACACTAGCCTTATACAGAGTAAAGGAGGTACTGGAGCACGATTTCACTGAGACTACAATGAAGATTGTCAACTGCATCTGGGGGATCAGGAAACACTACTCCAAGAGAGTACCTGATTATATATATGAGTTCCTTGAGCCTAAAAGCCAATGTAAGAAATGGAAATGATAGGAGATAAGGAAGAAAATTGTTATCCAATTTTGCATTTCCTCGATGGCTAAGGATGTTGAACCATTAAGTGTACCTTGGCCATTTGGGATTCTTCTGTTGAGAATTTTCTGTTTAGGTCAGTACCCCATTTTTTAATTGGATTATTTGGTATTTTAATGTCTAGTTTCTTGAGTTCTTTATATATTTTAGAGATCAGCCCTCTGTCAGATGTGGGGTTGGTGAAGATCTTTTTTTCCATACTGTAGGCTGGTGTTTTGTCTTGTTGACAATATCCTTTGCCCTATAAAACTTCTCAATTTCATGAGGTTCAATTTATTAATTGTTGATCTCACTATCTGTGCTACCATTTTTCTGTTCAGGAAGTTGTCTTCTGTGCCAGTGCATTCAAGGCTACATCTCACTTTTCTTCTATCAGGTTCAGTGTAACTGGATTTATGTTGAGATGTTTGATCCACCTGGACTTGAGTTTTGTGCAGGGCAATAGATATGGATCTATTTGCATTATTCTACAAGTTGACATCCAGTTATGCCAACACCATTTGTTGAAGATGCTTTCTGTTCTTCATTGCATAATTTTAGTTCCTTTGTCAAAAATCAGGTGTATATAGGTGTATTGACATAAATCCACATTTATGTCAGGTTCTTCAATTCAATTCCATTGACCTACCTGTCTGTTCTTATGACAATACCATGCTCTTCTTATTACTATAGTTCTATAGTAGAGCTCAAAGTCAGGGATGCTTATACTAATAGAAATTTCTTGTACAGGATTATTTTAGTTATCCTGAGCTATTTGTTTTTCCATATGAAGTTGAGTACTGTTCTTTCAAGGTCTGTAAAGAATTGTGTTGGGATTTTGATGGGGATCGCATTGAATTTGTAGATTGCTTTTGGTAAGATTGTCATTTTTACTATGTTAATCCTACTGATTCATAAGCATGGGAGATCTTTCCATTTTCTGATATCTTCTTCAATTTCTTTCCTCAAAGATTTAAAGTTCTTGTCATACATGTTCTTCACTTGTTTTGTTACCCCAAAGATATTTTATTATTATTTATGGCTATTGTAAAGGATGTCATTTCCCTGATTTCTTTCTCAGCTCATTTATCATTTGTATATAGGAGGGCTATTCATTTTCTTTTTTAGTTAATCTTGTGACCAGCTATATCACTGAAGGTATTTGTAAGCTGTAGGAACTCCCTGGGAGAATTTGTGGGGTCACTTATATATACTATCATGTTATCTTCAAATAGCAAAAGTTTGACTTGCTCTTTTTAAAGATCTGGTAGTGAATCTCTCTAATGTGGGCATTTTTTTCTCTTAAAGGCTATTTTCTGCTTTGATGTCATTTCATAATATAGATATGTTTAATTGCTGACAGCCTTTTTAAATATGCTGAACCATGATATTATAACTTTATAATGAAATGTGGCATTTGCAGGAATCCTCAAGCAAATTACACCAAGCTCATATATTATGAGTTTTCATGAGAAACTTATATTGTATTTTCCCCCACCTCTCTCATATGTGTATAACACAAAGGTTAAAGAGAAACTAATTTATTGATAAATAAGCCTAATTTATTGATCAAAATATGGAATGCTTTTTTAGGAATAACTTTTGACTGATACCAAAAGAAGCTATATAGATCTACTAAATTAAAAATGTGTTTAAATCTCTATATGTAACATAATCACATTTAATGTAAATGTAATTTTTTAAAAATCTGAGGATTTTTTAATGATTTATTTTCTTATATTATTTTATGTGTATGTGTGTGGGCCTGAGCATATATTTGTGTACTACATGTGTGCAAATATCAGTAAAGGCCAAAAGGAGAGGTCAGATTTTCTAGAGCTAGTGTTAGAGATTGTTGTGAACCACCCAGTATGGATACTAGGAAATGAACCTGGTCCTCTCTAAGAGCAGCATATGCTCTTAACCTCTGAGCCATCTCTCCAGCTCCAAGTAATAATTATATGAAATTATTTGAATGAGGGATTTTAGATACAGTTTAATTGTATTAGAACAAGTAACTACCAATAGTTCTTTTATAATTACTAATCATTAAAGCATAATTCATAGAGATGAGATTGTCTCCAGGGAATTATCCTGATGTGGCCTTTACCAGCAGTGGAGGAATAGGAATAAGAAACAGTCTCATGGGAATGTGAGAAAACACAGTGCTATTTCATGGCTTCAGTCTATTTTTTTATTCTATTCATTTAACCCATTTCAAGTATAAACAGAACTATGAGTTAAAACATCAAAAATTTATTTGAGCTCGGCGGTGGTGGCACACCCCTTTAATCCCAGCACTCAGGAGGCAGAGGCAGGTGGATCTCTGTGAGTTCGAGGCCAGCCTGGTCTACAAAGTGAGTTCCAGGAAAGGTGCAAAGCTGCACAGAAAAACCCTGTCTCGAAAACAAAACAAACAAACAAACAAAAAACCCAACATTATTTGAATCTGGGAAGCCTTGAAAACGCTAATTCTTAGTCCTCTCCATTTATACTTGATTAGAAGTGTTCTGAAGTTTAGCCTGGGATTCTATGTTGCAAAATGTCCTGTTGCATCCAATGTTGGAATCATTATTATATATAAAATATGTTCCATAAATAGTTAAACAAACTCCATATACAGTTATCTAATATAAATGATTTTGATATAACCTATACCAAGCACAGATTTAAGCACTTAAGGCATAAATCATATCTTGCCTCTAAATAATTGTTCATTGCTATTCAGGTCAGAGTCCTACTGACCGAGATTCCATGAGAGCAGTTATCTTGTGATATTTCCTAAAGTGTAAAGGTTACTATACACAATACACTTTAAATGTATTCTAGAATTCTCTTTCATAACACAGCATTCCAGAAAGGGAGAATTAGAATTAATCAAAACTGTCATTACAGTTTTCTAAACACTATGTTCCCATTATATATGAACTTTTTATTACAAACTGATGCAAAAAGAAATGATGACTGGTGTGTTGGGGGAAGTGACTCAGAGACTAATACAGACTTTTACTTGTATTCATTCTGCTACTGAACCTTGAGTAATGTCCAGGGAAGCTGAATAATGCAGAGACAAAAGACCCGGACCTATAGAAGAAGTCAAAGGAAGTGAAGATCTGGGGGAGCATGCAGATGACTATCTGGTTGTAGATTTCCATCAGAAAAAGGGCCACAGAACAAAAGAGAAAAAGCTAGGCTCTGAGAACAGGTCCTAAGGAGGACAGTGGAAGGTACTGGAAGCTACACCCAGGATGGCTATTTTTAGTTTCCTGCTTCCACTTCTATTAGAACATTAGAGAAGAGGACAAGCAGAGAATCTATTAAAACCTACTGAGTCCTGAAATTAATATTAAAATTTCCCAGTTAGAAATGTGAGTGATGTTAGTTTTAGTTTGTCCAGCTTTATTCAATAGTATCACAGACAGCTATGAAGAAAATAACTTAGGACTTTGAAGTTAACAAGATAAAGTTCTAGACATAGAGTAATTTATCTACTCCCTATGGTTTTTTTTTTGGGGGGGGTCAAATACTATATTACTGTATTTTTGTTTCTATATTAAAGCATAATTTTACTACTACATACGATAACTTGTCAAAATCTGTGCCCAAGTAAACAATTCCCCATTTACCCCAACAAGCCCAAATAGTGAAAGATTGGATATGAAATGGTCTAGAGAAAAATGAAGTATACTTATCCATCAGCATCCACAGGGGATATGTTTTGGAACTTTTGGGGATGATACTCAACTCTGTAAATTCTCCAGTCCCTATGTAAAAACATAGCCTTTACACGTGACTAAGCACATCCTTCTGTACACTTACTCCATGCCAGGAATTTTCACCTTACCTAATGTAAACGCTGTGTGCAGTGTTTTTATAGCACATATAGTGTTGGATTTTATAGAGTCACAAGGGATCCTAAAGCACAGAGAGGTGTACACTTGTAATTTCAAAACTCATCTAACACCTTGGTCTTGTGTACAAACAGAAGAGAGAGACAAAGTGAGAAAGAGAGAGACAACGACAGTGAGACAGTGACAGAGAGAAAGACACACACACAAAGACAGAAGACAGAGACAAAAAACAGAGGAGGGTGAATGGAAGGGAAAGATCAAGGCTGTGTTATGATTAAGTATGATGCTTATCACATTTGTTTGGGGGATTTAGTGATGATGTCAGCAACTTACCATTGTTGTTCAAGTTGTTTTATAATATAAAAATATTAAAAAGTTCCTATGTTTTTCTGTATCTAGATATATATTTTTTGTTCTTATACTATTATATATATATATATGTGTGTGTGTGTGTGTGTGTGTGTGTGTGTGTGTGTGTGTGTTGAATTACTTTAATTAATTTTCTTATACCAAACCAAACATAAATTTCAATGGGAACAAACAAACTTGGACATGAAATATCACCACTTATATTTGTCATTGAATTTTGCTTGCCAATGCATTTCTATTTTTGTATGTACAGTCATTGCTTCTCAGATGTTGAGGTCGCCTACAATTTCCCATACACAAACTATCAGTTTTATATTTATCTAGAGTTCCTATAAACCTTGTATGATCTATCACTTGAATATTACTTTTCATTCAGCCTCCCCTTATTCAACTTCTCCTAGACATCTCTGTTTGAGGAAAGTTTTGGCTATCATATTATTGTATCCTCTTTTTTTTCTTTTTAAGTAGGTATGTGCATTTGTATGTATCTATGATGTACCTACAATTGTGTATATTTGTGTGCCTGCTTGGAGACTAGAGGTCAATCTTCAGTATTCCTTTTCAAGAGATGTCCACATGTTTTTAAAGACATGGTATCATATTGGGATCTGGGCTTGACGTTTAACCTAGGCTGGTTGGCCAGTGAACCCCAGACGTATGCCTGTCTCTACCTTGCAAGCTCTGGATTGTAGGAGCTTATCACCACACCAAGCTTTTTTCAAAGTTAGATGCTGGCAATAGAATACAGTTCACACCCTCTTATGGCAAGCATTTTGTTTACTGAGCTATCTACCTCTCCAGCCCCTTGATTGTCTACTTTTAAAATAATTTTAGGTTTAATGAAGTTTTTATATATATATATATATATATATATATATATGCATATTACAAAAATTAAAATACTTATCATTCTATTTTAAAATGCATAGAAAAATAAATATTATAAACGCATATGAATGTTACAGTCTCGGATTACAACCACAAATGACTTTACATAGAATATATTAAGCTATTTAACTTAATAATATGAATTGGTAATTCAGTACTCTGATTAATGTATAAATACTATACAAACATAGAGAACATATTGATAAACCAGTACAATAGGTATAGTACAAATAATACCAAAATTTTAATGATATATTCTAATTCACTTGTTGATTTTTGAAAATTGTAATACATACACAATAATCTGTTTACCATGGCTGCTACTAAGTAAATAATGTACTTTCTTGAGCCCTGTAGCACGAATCATAATTAGCGTTACAATAAAAACCTGGAGCCAGATATCGGGGTAAATGCTGAAAGATCAGAGGAAACAAGCCACAGCCACTTCTTACCTCGCCAACTCCTTAGCCAAAAGGGGAAGATCCTGTCTCTATGAATCCTCAGACTGAATGCCCCTGAGTCCTCAGCTGAAAGGGTGCTGAAATTCTGTCTCTGCCCACCTTATATTCCTTTCTCTGCCCAGCCATATCACTTCCTGTCTCAACCATCCTAGTGCTGAGATTAAAAGCGTGTGACTCCCAACTTCTGGCATTAAAGGTGTGAGCCATCACTTCCTGGCTCTGTTTCTCTTTTAGACTGGATTAATTTTGTATAGTCCTGGGTGGACTTGAATTTACAGAGATCCATCTGCCTCTGCTTCCCTAGTGCTAGGATTAAAGGTGTGTGCCACTATTGCCTGGCCTCTGTTGCTAACTCTGTGGCTGGCTCTGCCCTCTGATCTTCAGACAAGCTTTATTTGTTGGCATATACAAAATACCATGATGGAGCCCCATTGTCCTGATATTCACTATATTATTGGACACTTTACTAAAATTTTCTCTTAACATTGTAAATGATCAAATGGCAAAGCTATTAAATTAAAAACAAAACAATAAGGTAGAATTGTTTGACATCTCTGCAATTGAGTTGTTAGTTTCCTAGAGACACCATAACAGAATTCCAAAAATCAAGTAGTGGAAAACATCTAAAATCAGGTAGTGAGAAACATTTGTTTTCTCAGTGTTCTGAGGCTTGATATTTGGAATGGAGGGCTTAGCAATCTATCCTTGTTGTGAAATCTATATAGGAATAGGCCTTGTTTTTCCCCATCTTCTAGAAATTGACTGGAGGTTGTTGTGTTTGGGGGTTTGCAGAGCACTCAGTACCTTTGTGTGCCCTGGTTTCTCACCATTTCAGATCTTCAAACAGCCCTCTCTTGAGGACACCACTCATGTGGCATCTGTTCTAACAAAGGTCCCTTCTTAACTGAGCATGTCTGTAACATCTCTGTGATAGAATGCAGACATGGAAGGCTGAGGAGCTAACTGATCTGAACTCTAACAAATTAGCTTCTTTCAAACGTGTTAGGAAATCCACTTAAACGTAGCTGTGCAGCTAGCTGAGACACAGGGTGCTACATTGCACCATGCTACAATGTAACCATGCATCTGCCGGCTGCTTTTCTGTTCTGGTGTTCTAATAGACAGATACTGCCTTTCCCCCTCCTGTTTGCTCATTCTAGATACTTTTAGAGGTTTTTACTTTGTATACTTCATTTATGAACTTCCACTATTTGCTTCTAGGAGTTAAATTCTTAGTTTTGCCCAAGATTCACAGGTGCCGGTGAGTCTGTGGTTAGCAATCTGAACAAACTCTGGCTTCTTATTTTCTGGACCTCCTGTTGAACATGCCGGGTCTTCAGTTTCTTCTCTCCCCATCACTTCTCTGCAGAGCTCTTTCCTTTTCCTTGTCCCTTTGTGATGTTTCCTTGATATTTTGTTGTTAATCAGTCATCTACTTTCATAATTTTATGTGGACTGATTTTTATTCTATTAGATAGAAATTAAAAATTGTAATTTACTATTTTTATTTTTGCTTTTCTAGAAATCATATTTGATTTTCTTTTAAAAAACATCTCATCTTTTCAGTACTTCTGACATTCCATAATGGCACGGGAATATGCAATTCATTTTCCTATGGGTAATGTAATAATTTGATGATCATGGGTCATACAGCATTAAAATATCTAAACATGCTCCTTGCTTGTCTGTATCTGGATTTGTCTGTTTATCTATGTGTGCCATCTGGTAGGGTCTTATGCATGATGTTTTATAACTGATATAGTTAGTGTAATAATTTTCTTTTGCTTACAGCAATATGTGTGGTGATGTTGTTAAGTGTAATACAATTGTATCTCTCCCATATAGAACAATAAAACGATTTACAGAAAAAAAATTTAACTTAAATTTGTGGTTGATATTTTGTGATGCCCAGGACATGCTTATTGGGGTTCTTGGTGCCTAGCAATTGTAACCTCACAAACCTCTTCCTTGTTTGATTTTCCTGCAGCCAGGCAATGTTTCCTCCCTTCACCTTAGCAATTGTGTAAGTTGCTTTTGCTTCACTTCACCATCATCCCAAGGAGTCACCTTTTCCTCTTCTCTATGTTAGAACCTTTTAATTGCCTTTGCTAGTCTGGACACGAGGTCTGGGCATCAGTTCAGCAGCAGAATGCTTCCTTAACATGTGCAGGCCCCAAGTTGTGACCCCAAGAAGTACTGAGAATGAAAGAAAACAGTGTCTTGCCCCAGAGTCTCATGATTTCTAGGTTCTTATACTGTGGTCAGGTTAAAGGCCTTCAGTACCTTCCCTATTTCTCCAGACTCTTGTCCTACTTTAGCTACAATGTCATTATTACAGGAAGTCTTGTGTCTCTTCTGATATTTTAAAAAGCTTTCACATTCTGGATTCAGCATCTTTAGGAGTTTTTGGAGGAAATTTTCCCCCAAGTGCCTTTCCAGGCTTGTAACTAAGCATATAATTCTTGTTTATATCATTTATCTCTATTAGATGATGAATCAGTTCCTAAAAAGAACTAAATACATGTACAGTAGCCAAACAGAGTTTTAGCAAAACATACGTGAGTTATAATTAAACACTTAGCTTTAAATCATCCTACAAAATGACACACTAAACTACTAGTAGCTTGACCATCTGTTTTACTCGCATCATGTTGTAATAAATACATTGCATCAGACATACTGAAATAAGTTTTAAGACCTATGGAATTAATATAACCAATTCGTAACAACAAAAAAGCAAATACCCTGGACTTTCATTTATATACCTTTTAATTGCATACTTAAAGAATAGTTTAGCTATATTGACAACTTATTAAACTTTGAGAACCTCTAGTGTTTATATACAGAGAATTAAAGATAATTATGTTTGGAAAAAACTGTGATGTAGAAGAAATAAACAATGAGCATACTTGCACCTTTAAAATATTTCTAGCATGAAAGATACAAAAAGTTTACCATCAACATTCAGCTATAGGTGAGATGGTGGCACAGGTAGAAACAACTACCACCAAGCCCAAGTTTGATCAGCAGGACTCACATGCTAGAAGGAAAGAACTGATTCCTTCAAGGTCACTTCTGAGTTCTACACATGTGTGCTCTCTCTCTGTCTCTGTCTCTGTCTCTCTCTCTCTCTGTCTCTCTCTCTCTCTCTCTCTCTCACACACACACACACACACAGAATTAAATATAGTTAATTTTTGAAATTTCAACTGTAAACGTTTCTATGCATGCAATCATCTTATCACACACACTTTAAAAACTTTATTTCCCCCAGCATTTACCAAGCTGTTTCTGTGTTTTGTCAGGATGTTTCCTCTTAGTGGCTCCTTTCTTTCCCGCATCGATGTCCACTGTAGGTTTTTTGTTTTTGTTGTTTTTTTTTTTATCACAAACACACTCAGTGGTCACTTTTAGCTAATGTGGATTACAATTAATAATGTGGATACTTCAAGACTTCTAAAGCCTTCATTGGTTTACTTAATGTTCCCAATTGTCTGGAGGAAAGACATTGGCTGAAGGTAGGTAGTAAGTAGGAATGTGGCAAACAATGCAGGACACACTGGTTCCTGGAAAAAACACTCCTCTTTTTTCTCAAGCAAGTAAGCTTACTCTTACTAAAATTAAAATAGAGACAAGACCTAAAGAATTCCTCAACAGAAAAAAAAGAGGACTCAAAAGTGATCTCAACCTTGCTTGATTTTCACACACAAGCAAAACTTAACTTAGTCATTGCTGGTTAGTGCTTACGTTAGACAGACAACTTAATACCACAAAATCACTAGTGTCACCAGAGGATTATGAGCAGACACTTTTACAAGGTGCCAGGAAAAGGAAAATTTGATACCACAAGCCAATCTAATACTTTCCTCATCGTGCTTCTTTTACATTTTACAATAAATGTTTGCTGCTAATATCTGGACATTTAAAAACATCAGACTCCCTTGGTCTGGAGACCTTAAATTCCTAAATTATTTCTTGCTGAAAGAATGTCTTACAATGAAATAAGTGACCATTGCTTATAGGAAACCAAATTTTTGTGTGAAAAATGATGAATTCTGTAGTAAGCCCAAGAGTAATAATCTGTGCGTATTAACTAAATTCTTCCTCAAGTTACAGCCAGGTCATATTTTGCCTTCACAGCATAGGTATCTCAATAGTTTAGGTTTTTGTTTGTTTGTTTTACTCTCTCTCTCTCTCTCTCTCTCTCTCTCTCTCTCTCTCTCTCTCTCTCTCTCTCTCTCTGTGTGTGTGTGTCTGTGTCTGTGTGTGTCTGTGTGAGTGTGACTGTAAAGGCCAGGATCAACTTAGAAGTGGAGTCAGTTCTCTCTTCCACCTTGTAGGTCCCAGGGATCAAGCAGCTTTTATCATTAAATCATCTTACTGGCCCTGCATGCCATATTAAAGAGAATTATAATGTAAGTGATGTACAGCTAATATCCACCAATCAGTCTCTTTCCCCATGTATTCACAGAAGCCTGTGCTACACAGCTGTCATCTAACTGAAGCTCCAACCAATGATGGATGGTTCAGTTTTAAAGCAGCACTGTCTGGTTACCATAGTGCAGGAAGCTCAGAGGCAATCTAAAAGGAAATTCTAACTTTGCTCTCAACTCCTGAAGACACTGGTTTGAGTTCACGACACAACACTGATAAGCAGGCATTTTCTCCTATTCCTGTTTTCAGACAGGCCGTTCTCAGAGCCTTCTTTCCCTTCACTATGGGAACTGGCATCATGATAGCTGACATTATCATGGGAACCTCTTTCCATTCCTGTGATATTTACTTTCTCTGTTAGTTTTCTGGACGTTTTTGGAATTCTTGCACTGGGCTGTTAGGGATGGCTTCTCCTTGACAACATGAGAGAAGCTGGAACTGCTTACACACTTATATACTTAAATATCATATATATATATATGTATATTATCTATATAAACATAATTTGGGTTGTGTAAGCATAAATTACAATTTTAAAACTTCAAAGTAAAAAGATGAAAGGAAAATGAGCTTGATGTACATGAACAGTGGCTTATATAAAAAGAAAGCTAGGTGTATGAATATGGAAATATCCCATAATGCCATTACTCCTTTTCCAGAACTGTAACTGTGGCAATGGGAGATATCCTTTTAAGGTATTTATATGAAAATGTTTTTGTCTATTATGTGAAAAGTTTCATGATATATGCTTTTGATTATCAGAAGTTAAAAATGTACATAGACATGCATTATTTAATGATAAAAGTAGATTCTGAAAATTGCATCTTTATTCAAACATCAAAAGGTGTGCTTAGACAAAGTAAAACGGATTATAATACCAATACACTATATAATTATATAAGATCACTGTTATACTTAGTCTCTTGCGACAATATGTCTTATGGAGAGAATGAATGTATCTTAATTTTGAATCTATTGCTGTGAGTGAAATCCAGCTTTTTTTTCATTCAAAGTATATGTTTTCTTTTTGCATTTTCACAATAGTGATTCATGCTACATTTGTTTCTTACATGGAGATCTTCAACATCCAGTATTGATTCTTCTTAAGGCATTGATTCTGTTTAATAAAGCCATGGAAAAAGAGATTAAGTTATGTTTCCATACATCACTCTTTCATAAGGGAAAAGAGGCTAAGACCAGGTTGGGGCAGCTGAGAGTGGGCAAGGGATCCATAAGATCCAGGTTCTGCTGCACATGAGATTTGCTGTTTTCAGATTTAATATATTTCTTTTTTAAAATTTTTATTATTAAGAAATTTTCTATTCATTTTACATATTTCTTGAAATAATATTTCTTCAATTGTATGCACATGAGATAATTTGAAGAGTCTTCACATGAAGGTATATATTATGAGTTTCACAATGTAAATTATGGTCTAGCTGAGTAGAATTCCAACATGTTATTCACACTGCTTTCCTGTAGTCAAAGACATGTTTAAATTAATCCTCAGAGTCCTAAGTCTCATGCTTAGCCATGCCTATGTAACATGGTATAGAAAAGATATAGGAATGACTATTTGTCACAGGATAAGTAAGATCTAGGTCTGTTTAGCCTTGTGAATAGTTGGAGCTTTAAAAGTGAACTAATGAATAAAACATACCAGAAGATGTCTTCATTCCATGCTGAATAAGAGCCAAAGTGCGACAATTTTTAAAATGTGGGAATCAGACTTCCAAAGGATCACATGAGACGTTTGGGATGGGATTCCTGTATTTAAATAGAAATAAAAGTACTGAGAAACCTCAAGCCAGGCAGTAGTGGCTCACACCTTTAATCCCAGTAGAAGTAGGCTTACCTCTGAGTTTGAGGCTAGCCTAGTCTACAAAGTGTGTTCCAGGACAACCAGGGTTATTCAGAGAAACTCTGTCTCAAATTAAAAAAAAAAAAGAAAAGAAATTTCAAATTTTATTCTGATCCATAACTTAAAATACAAACTTTCTGGGAGTGCTTTTGCTGCACAGCCATAAAAATAATGAAAGTAACAGAAAACTGTTTAACATGTTTATTTGACACAATCATGACTTGAACAAAGCATGTATTTACCCTTTTTTTATATTTAGGAGGTGAGAATATTATACAGTCACCTAAAGAGATGGCATTATTTATGAGCCTAAAAAATTGCAGTTATTACAGCAAGGGAAATATTTTTGTGGAACCTAATAAATATCACACCTTAAATTATGGTTGCCACATATCTTCTGGTTTCTTTTTGACAAGTATTGCCGAAAGAGACCCACAGCAGATGAAAGGTTTAAGGAGGAAATATGGGGAAACTATGCAGTGATCCAAGTTTCATTAGTCACCTAACTTTGAACAGGGACACTCACCATCACTTAGGTAGACAGCTGCCAAATGTGTTTGACTAAGAGGCCTCCAAACAGTCCAGCTTTAACAAAGAATAAATAAAAATAGAGGCAGTGGTTTATAAACCTTGTTACACTCACTAGACTTCCCTCTAGAATAGACCTTTCATGGTCCAAGTGGAACAATTACTTTGTTCTCTAAGGCTTTGCCTAAATATATAAGAAGACTACATTGGGGAAGATTATAAACATGAGTGTGGCAGATTTATTCCCAAGTTTCATTTTGTGGTGAACTTACTCTTCGAATTCTTTTAATCTTTTTTTTAATTGCTCATCAACAGACATTCAAGACTCTTAAGTATAGTACCTAATTTTCTAACAATTGAAAAATTGCAGGAAATAAAGTTTAACAAGAAACCAAAGCTATTTTGATCCATATCATAAGGCATTGTGGTATGGAATTCCAAGGCAAAAGGTAGTTTATCATTTTTCCATCATTAACTTGAAAATGAAATCAAGGTTTTTAGTACACAGATATCTTGAGGATACATCATCACTAGGTATTTCATGTACCCTAGAGGCCCAGGTCATAGCATATTGGTAGAAAAAGTAACATCATCATAATTAAAATAATATAGGAAACCAAAAATTTAACTCTAAAACTAAGTATTAATAAGTGATTTAAAATGCAGGGGCAGTGGGATGGCTCATTGCCTCAGGTTGACACCTGTGCCAAATCTGGTGATCTGAATTCCCACCTGGATATCCACAATTTCGAAAGATAGAACTAATGTTTAAAAAATTGTCCTATGACCTCCAACTGTACATCATGCACATGTGTGCCTGTACAAATGCACATACATACACACAAACAAAGACAAAGGGACTTAGAAGAAAATGAAACAGAAATAAAAAATCCCTGCAAGATGTTACCAATTTCTAAGTGTCACAGTAACTTTACATTTACACAACTTGTGCTAAACGTTAATTAGAAACATGAGACTATCTGCCTTTTTAGCCATATTCAGGCTGGTAGCATGCTAATATGCCATGATTGTGTGCTAATACGCTTTCTTTCTCCTTCACATGCCAAAATAGCAGCAAATAATTGGCACTCAACCCCTAGAATCAGTCTGAATCATTTCCCTTATGCATCAACTCTTGTAACTACCCATTCTCTTATCTATCAGAATAACATTTGGTCTAAAAAGAACTTTTATAACTAATTACCCTTCTAATTTTAATTTTTAAAAATTTTCCAGATCATATATTTTGGTCCCCTTTACCAACTCAGAGATCTTCCTATTCTTTACCCATCTATGTCATTGGTTGATTTTCACTCTTTGTTCTTTGGCTCTTTTGGGACCTGTCACCCAGCTCCCAAATAAATCACACATGGAGGCTTATTCTTAATTATATATACTCAGCCTTAGTTGGGCTTAGTTGCTAGCCAGCTTTTCTTTTCTTAATTTATCACATCTACCTTTTGCCTCCAGACTTTTTCCTTTTCTGTAATCTTACTTTCACTCTTAGTCTGTGGCTGACTGTGTGGCTGGTTGGCTGGCCTCTTCTTTTCTATCTCCTTGGTCTCTCTTACTTTCTGATCCCTCTTTTTTTCTCCTTCTATTTATTCTCTCTGCCCACCAGCCTCTCCTAGTCTTTCTCCCGCCTGGATATTGAATGTTCAGCTCTTCATTAGACCATCAGGTGTTTTAGACAGGCACAGTAACACAGCTTCACAGAGCTAAACAAATGCAACATAAAAGAATGCAACACCTCTTTGCATCATTAAAACAAATGTTCCACGGAGTAAACAAATATAACAATCTTAAAATATTTCCCAACACATCTAACTTCATACTCCTGTATTTCTTTTAAAAAATTAATAACAGGCCGGGCGGTGGTGGCGCACGCCTTTAATCCCAGCACTCAGGAGGCAGAGGCAGGCAGATCTTTGTGAGTTCGAGGCCAGCCTGGTCTCCAAAGCGAGTTCCAGGAAAGGCACAAAGCTACACAGAGACACAGAGAAACCCTGCCTCGAAAAACCAAAAAATAAAAAATAAAAATTAATAACAACCAAGTAAAACAAAACAAAAGCATGAAAACTACACACCTTGTATGTCATTAAATATTGCAAATGCAACAATGACTACCTCTATGTACTGAGTAGTATGTAAACAAGCCAAACAAAACAAAACACCAATACCACCTCCCTTTTTTGATGTGAGTGCAAAAGGCTAAGACAACTTTGAAAGAGATTGACAGATCCACATGGAACAAAATTATATATTGAAAGAAGAAGGATTCAACTTCCTGAGTTTTAGAAAAGAAAAAAAGATTGCAAATCTTACATCCCATGTAAACCCACAAGAGACACAGATGGTTTATAACATCTTGTTTTGAAATTGGCAAAGTGTCTTTCAATAAGTTAATGTGTAATGACATTGGAATAAATCCAGAATTTTAATATTATTTAGTAGTGAAAGCAATTACATCTTCAGCTACAAAATATAGAGAGACACCACAAATACATATTGTCAATTAAAATAAAAGGGCAGTTTAGAAAGAATTAATTATTAAACTATTAATGAAGAATTAATTGATGTTGATAAAAATCTGGATAAGGGCTTCAGAGATAAACATCTGCATGGTGCTGTGATGGTAGATAGCTGACATCACTGTTCACATTAATATAATGTGTACTACAAAGGGTGAAATATAATACAAACTTTAAAATGGAATAACAATATAAACTGATAAACTATAGCAAATGTGTGGGGACATTATTAAAATTAAACGTGTAGAAGATTTGGGAGTATTTGAAAGCTCATATAAAGACTGTAGCTTTGATTCATTTTCCCTTTCAAAATAAAGGGTAGTAAAATCATTCACCACCACCACCACCACCATCATCATCATCGAAAAAACTGATATTTTCTGCTTCAGAATAAATTAAAACTGTTCACCTTCTTCAACGTCCTACAGAATTTGTTTTAGATATCCCTATCTTATCTCAATTGATCACAGTTTCAACTTCTAAATCTCCTTTGCATTATTCAGATTTGTTATTTCCAAAGCAGACTGTGCATAACTGCTTCCCCCTTGACAGAACTCTTACCAGAAAACAACAGGACTTCTCTCATAGATGCCTTCAATGAAACTTTTGAACATCTTTTACCCATAGTACTGTTTACATAGGACTTATCAGGAACTGATATATTCTTTTCTAGTTTGACTATCTTCTGTCTAACATAAGAATAAAATTTATATGATTAGATATTTCCTCTGTTTTCAGTCCTCACTTTACAACAATTTCAGTCTAGAATAATAGTAATATTTGTAAATCATAGGGTTAATATTTATTGAACAAAATAATTGCAGTCTTTACAAGAAGAAAATTAGTAGCTATTGAATAAATCAATAATTGATATTTACAAAAGAAAAAAATTAATCTGGAAGACTGTTGACTTGGAAATGTTTGGTAGTTAGAAGTTCCAGTTCCTGCTATTTCTTTGATCATGAACATAATAATAACACTTGGAAAAATAAAGCATAAGAATTTCAAGCCATCTCAATTCTAGCAAAAGGAATTAAAATTTCTTCCAGACTGTCATTTAACTCTGTATATATATATATATATATATATATATATATATATATATATATGTAAAGCAAATAATTTACATCCAAGATGACATCAATATTTTACATTATATTGAACACATGGATTTTTTTCTAAAAATAAAAATAAGGTATTATACTCTAATTTTCAATTTGTATACTTTTCAAATCCCCATAAAGTTTGTTTCATTACTGTTGTTTACTAGTTTCAGGTCACTTCATCTGCTGCAATCTGCTGTGATAGACTTTTTCTTGTAGGATAAAGGTTCTGTTTTAAGAAGAGAAGGTTGACTGTAAGGCACAGCCATTTGACTTTGAGGACTGAATGATGAGGAGCGGTCTATCAAACAATGAGTATCTAAAATTATCTGTGAATGAAGGTATATTACCGTGGATTATAAGGATGATGTGCAGTTACTTCCAGTTTGGGGGTATATGTAAAATATTGGGATTTTAAAATTCAGGGAAAACCTTAAATATGTAGTGGACTCTTTTTAAATGTAATATAATTTATTATTTGGGGGGGTCTTTCCTCCCTATTACATAAAACGCCGTGAATAAAATACCTCTTTTTAATAGGTGAGTTAATAACAAGCCATGTAGATGTTTAATTAGTTGTGAGAAAATATTTGTAGCAACATTTAACCCTGCATACCATATGACATATTAACTTGATATAAAAATCCACACCACGATAATACATAATAGGAAATAATCACTTATTACCTATATTATGGTACATTTGTATAATTCTATTCCCAAAATAACTTAAGTAGATTTTATTGGGATAATAAGCATTTATTGATGAAATGAGTGGCCCATCATGCATAATAGTATTAAATTTTAGATGGTATAAGAATTGCTATTGCCTTAAATTTTCATAACGGCATGAATGTCATGGTTGTTTGATGATCATTATACATCATCTCATACCTCAGATAGACTACTGTAGAACTTAATGAGATTTTAGTTGTGGGAATACTCACAGACACTAAGTTTCTGAGCTCTGGTGAAATTATCCTCTGATTCTGAGATCAAGCTGTTAATTATATAAATGGCTGTGATGGAAACGTATTTTATAGCTTTCATGTACTTTCAAAGATTCCCTGCCCCCTTTTACACAATCAAGTCTCACAGTAGTACTTAGGTCTTAAGGAGCTTCATATCCAAGCATCTCCTTTATGTCTTATAAATAGTGGTAAATTCTAAATGCCTTAATTTTATCTTCATAATTTGTTCAAACAAACAAACAAAAACAAACCACTGAAATTCAAAAGGGCCCTGGAATTCTTATTTAAGTTGTATGTATTGTTTCAAATCATAAGTCAGCTCAGAAATATTGATGTATACCTGTAATCCTAGTAGGCGAAAGAATTGGGCAAGCAAATCTTTGGTTTCTACAGGCAGATTTTTCTGTCCTGCCTAGCCTGCTCCCAAATAACTACACAGAGATTTATTATTAATTATAATTGCTGGGCTGATAGCTTAGGCTTGTCACTACCCAGCTCTCACAATTTAATTTAATCCATATTTCTTATCTGTGTTTTACCACATGGCTTGGTACCTTTCCTCAGTACTGTATGTTCATCTTGCTTCTCCCCATATCTCTTGGTGACTCCATCCTTCTTCCTTCCATGGCTCTTTCCCTGTCAACAAGTCTTGCCTAACATCTTTTGGTCGATCTATTGGCCAAACGATCTATTAAACCAATGAGAGCAACACATCTTCACAGTGTACACAAAGATTGTTCCACAACTGGTTCCAGGCTATTCTGTCATACAAAGCAAGATCCTGTTTCAACAAACAAAGGAGCAAACAAACAAGATCTCTAAGAAGCAATTAAAAGTTAGAAGGTTATAGATACATTCTGGAAGTTCCCATGCTGTGGACTAACTGGATAAGTTTTAAAGATGCTAAATGCAATAACTTTTTATAGTGGTGGGAAAGTAGTTGCAAATTCAATATCAATAATGTGTTCCTGAAAGCAACTTGGTGGTGTAAACAGGAAGCCATCAATGAGAGAAGTGTGGTAGTGGAAGTGACTACAAGGTTTTCTTCAGCTCAAATGTAACCTCCATAATACTCTCATATCAAATAGTAATTAAACTTATCATATTAACTGACCTGTGAGTAACAACTGATGAAATGGGCATGCCCACTTTAGTTTCCAGAATGTCAAACGTTACCACTTTCCCCTTACCCCAGTGGCTTCATATTATTATTCTTAGATTCCCAAAGGCCTCATCTTCTGGGCATTGCATTAGCCAATGTTCTCTCCTTGAATATTTGTCCTCTTGTCTATACTCATTCTCTTGGCAATAAAATGTACTGTAAAACTCTAGATTTCTTCTCTTACCTTAAATTGGTTCTACCCCTCACTCCTAGTTATTTTACTTAATTAACTTAGAAAAGTTGACCCTTCTTTTTCTTTTACAGTATGTGTTTTGTCTAACAGCAAAAATATACACAGATGCTAAACACCTATTGCTCAATTCACTGTCACATTTCACTGAAACAGACATTATTAATATGAAATTCAAAAAATTAATTTTCCTTTAATTTGTAAATAATACTAAATTATTATGGTTTGCTACAGCCTTCATCAAAAATTAAAGAGTATAAAAAATATAATATCAACAAAAGTATAATACAAAAATAACTTACTTTAATCCTTTTAAAAGTTATATTTTTTGCTGGGTAGTGGTGGTGCATGCCTTTAATCCCAGCACTCGGGAGGCAGAGGCAGGTGCATCTTTGTGAGTTCGAGGCCAGCCTGGGCTACAGAATGAGTTCCAGGAAAGGCGCAAAGCTACACAGAGAAACCCTGTCTCAAAAAAAAAGTTATATTTTTAGCACACTTTAAAAGAACACTATATCTACATTATTTGCACCCTCACTCGGCCTTAATATTCTCCCTATACTTCCCAGCTCAAATTACAGCATGTTCTTTAATTATTGTATATGAATATTACATATTATACATATAATAATTAAATAATAAAGATAGATTATAAATATGAATGACTATTTACTTTAAATTTACAGTCTATATAATTTTAGGGCTACAGAAGCAATGGCAATAATTCATATCATTTTGGCAGACACTTGTATTCCTCCTATAAACAATCAAGGAGATTTGCCCCATACCTAGCACTGTGATTTTTATTGAACAGTACATAGCTCTTGAGAAGAGTATCATCCCTTCATGTAGCATAACTCTGTGTTAAAAGATCGTATATATATATATATATATATATATATATATATATATATATATATATATATATATATATATGATCTTGACCAGGTCATTCTTTAATGACAGGGTCCTAAGCAAGGAAAAATAAAGATAAAAAGTTGGTACCAGGAGGTCTTGAATAAACAGATGTCTACACCAAGCAAGTTTATTAAGAAGCACAGTATTACTTCATAATGGAAAAAAAGGGGGAAAATGGGACCAATTCAGTAAAGTCAGTAGAAACCAATCAGGAGTTGCTATACAAAGAAAACACAGAATGTTTCAGGTGCATCACAGATAGCACAGAGCAAACAATCTTGAATCTGATAACCATAGCCCTTTGTGGGAAAGAGTTGGGTTTGCAAGATCTGAATTTCAGCTCCCCTGAAGCCCTGGCCCCAAGCTATTACTGGCTTTGTTAAGCACGTACCTAGTTTTAGACAAAAACAAAAGCTATACTCCTTTTCTTTTTCCACACATCAGGCCTCAGGGAAAGCCTTGGATTTACCTGGCTCCCATGTCAAATCCTTTGTGTATATGCCTATGAGTAGTACACTGGGAACATGTGGTAGTTATCTAGTTCTCCTTTGAGCATTTGAGAATTCTCCATACTGATTTCAAAATAGCTGTACCAATTTGAAGCTGTCACTAACAGTGAGTAAGGGTTCTGCTTTCCATCTGTCCTCACCAATCTTCATTGTTGGTTGCTTTCCTGACATTATCAAATCGTGGGAGTTATCTCTCTCTCTCTCTCTCTCTCTCTCTCTCTCTCTCTCTCTCTCTCTGTGTATGTATATATATATATATATATATATATATATATATATATATATATATTAGATAGATAGATAGATAGATATAGATATAGATATCATAAAATAACAGATAAAGTTTATATAAACATATACACAATTCAAACACACACAAACATACATACACACACATTCACAAATATATGTACAATTGTAATTGCTTTGTAAAATTTAAGTGAAGATGATCATTTTGTAATTTTAAGCAACAATATAAACAAACTATACAATTGAAAGAACACTAATGAGTCATAACTTGATTAAAAACTGAGGTTTGAAATATTCTTTAGATCTAAACACTTAGAAAGTGGAAATATAGGATAGAGTTCAAGGCCACCCTGGACTATATATCATTACCTTATCAAGTAATGAATAAAAGTTTAGAACAGTACTGAAGAGAAGGCCTACTACATAAGAAAATTGTTGTACAGACATTAGGAACCCCTAGACCCCTTGAAAAAATGTGACTATTGGCAGCACTGGCCAATAACTGCAGTAGTGGGAGCTAGAAGCACAGTACGATCAGTGTGGTTTACTGATCTCAGTCTAACTACAAAATCACTGAAAGACCCAGTCTCAAAAGATGAAGGTAAAGAGTGATAAACTGCCTGGGTTACAAACTGAAGATTTGATGGGTATGTGAAATAAGACTTCTAAGAAGGACATCTTAAATGGTATCTTAATGTACTATATATATTGACCAGAATGCTGCTGGTCAAACATTTTATTTCCAATTTTAGAAAAGACAAAAATAGTTATCAAGAGTGATTTGTAGTCCTTTCTTTTTCTCCAACTCTAGAATTCTTGGGGTTTTACAATCTCCTCAGAGTACCAAGTTGACAGGGTAAGTTGAAAATTCAAGTCCTTTGGAATCCTCCCATTTGATGGGTGTCAGTCTCCTTTGTGGCTTTCACATTATATGGTACACTCTAGCTTTTCCCACAGATGGACACACAATAAGTCCTGTGTGGATATGACTGATAGTTCACTGCTATGTGGACAGTGAACCACCCTGAGTTAATTTTTACATGGGGTAAGGAAGGTGGTCGACTTCACTTTTTTTGCATACAGCTGTGCAATTATTGCTCTACCATCATTTAGCAAAAAGACTATTCTTCCACCTATTCGGTTGTCTTGTCATCTTTTCAAAGTTGACCTACATGCAAGGCTTCACTAAAGGCTTTCCAGGGTGTCATGTGTTTTGTAGAGAGAAAAACAAGAAAGATGGTATCAAGTGTTTCCTGTCAGAAATCAGGGGTCATTTTTAATAATATATTCTTTAAAATGCTTTTTAGAGTATTGTTTATTCAATTCTTCCAAAGAAGTAGCTGTCATATACAGGAGACATGTGTGTGTGTGTGTGTGTGTGTGTGTGTGTGTGTGTGTGTGTGTGTGTGTGTATACTCAATTCATTATGGGTTCTTCTATGTAATTAAATTCTGTATTTATTCCTGGGATAACTTCATCTGGAATAACTTCATATGTTCTGGGGATTACAAATAAAGAGGTCGAATATAAATACAGAAGTAAAAAGAGAAGAGGCAGTTTTCTGTAGTGTGGTTTGCTAGTTAGGTGGGAAGCTGAACAGAAAATGGCCTACAAACTACATTCATGTAGTGAATATTTTTTCACAGCAAAGTATTTGACTTTAAAGAGTTCAATGAAGACATGGCATGACTACATTTGCACCTTTAGGAAAATGATCAAAATGTGATAAGAGGTGGTGACAATGAGAAAAATGGTAAATAGTGGAGTTAGATAAGAGACCAAAAGGGGGCTTTCAAATTCTGTGCCAGATAAGAAGACATGAGTCCAACAACAGAGTCTTCATCATGGACAGAGAGCAAGGCAACTTAGTGTCCAGATCACACTAAAACTCTAATGTAACAGGAAAAAAAGATTGCACTTTCCTAGAAAACACAAGCAATTACATTATTTTAAACCACAATAACTATCCCTTTAAAGAACATTTATGGTTTTGTTTTATATATTTAGTATTTATTTCACACATTTCTAAATCAATTCCAGTTACTAAAACTTTGTGATTACTGTTTTATCTTAAGTAATTGCAGCACACGTCAATTAACTGTCATTTCTCAAGGACTACATTAAATTCCACTAAAAAAAGCCCAGAGAATATAACTAGCTTTCAATATGGTGTTGTAAATGACAGTCATAAATATCCTCTTAATAAGTAGTAAGAAGAGTTAGTGGACCATGTAGCTTACAAGGAACCTAAAGAAATGGCTGGCAAGATGGCTCAGTGGGTAAAAGTGATTACTGCATGAACCTGACAACTTGATTTTGAGCTGTAGGAACCACATGACAGAAAAGAAGGAACCACCTCCTGCTAATTTTCCTCTGACCTCCACACTTTTACAACATCATTTGAGGACTCTCCTTTGTCTCCCAATTAGAAACTAAGCTAGAAAAATGTTGGCAAGAGACTCAGGGAAATATCCAAAAAGTCCTCATGTAATACGGGTGTGAGTGCAGAAACTGATACAAATTATACAAATTATTGTGGGGATTACTTTAACTATGTAACAATGTGTTACAATTGTTTATGCTGTGGAACATTACTTTAACTGTGTAAAATGTGTTACATTTGTTTATGCTGCATTTGTTTAATGATATAAGAATGTATGTTTAATTATATAATGATGTGTTGCATTTGTTTCACCTTGCCTGCCTAAGGCATCTGATTGATCTAATGGAAAGCTGAACAGGCAATAGCTAGGCAGGATAGGCAAGGCTGGCAGGCTGAAAGAATAAATAGGAGGGAAGAAAAGAGAGGAGAATGAGGAGAAAGAGAGGGACATGCCCTGGGCCAGAAATCTGGCAGCCACCAAGCAGCTAGATATGGAAACAGCAAGAATGTAAGATATAAAGAAAGAGTGAGAAAATGGTAGAAGCCCCAAAGCAAAATGCAGGTGGAGAGAAACAGTTTAAGTTATATGAGCATAAGATAAGGCTGAGCATTCATAACTAATAAGAAGTCTTCTTGTCATGATTTGGAAGCTAGTTGGTGGTTCAAAAGAAAAAGGCTGGGACATTTGGTGACCAACATGGAGTGCCAAAATGCTCTTTTACCTTTTTCACAGTGGCTGTGTTTTAAACTACTAGTAGATTGGCCACTAAATTTGTGGCCTGGGGGGAATTCTGTTTCCCCAGACAATGGCTCTTTTGCTGCTGCTAAAGGTAGTTCCAGCTAAATCTCTATCGTAATGAAACTCGAGATTCAAAGGTGAGGGTGAAAACCTTCAAGCTCAGAGAGTTAGAATAGTAAGTGTCTAGCTTTCTCTCTTTGCTGGCTTCCTGGAAGTCACTCTCTATTCACAGTGCCCCAACTGAAAACCCCATGGTACACTCTTCCCTGGTACTTCCTGCCAACTAGTTGCTAGCCCTGCCTCTCTGAGCCCAGGTTAATTTTATTTAATAATGCAAATGCACCACACCTTTCCATACTTAAGAAATGCAGCATAAACAAATGTAATACATCTTTGCCTAGTTAAACAAATATTCCACAACATACCTATTGGACAATTCCATGTGTCATAAAGACATAGTAATGGCTATAGATACAAATACAAAAAAATCCTAAATGATAATACATTTGAGATATCTGTAGAGTTGAAATGAAACTTTCTTATTCATCCAAAAGGAAGGAATCCAAGATTCCACTAATATCTGTTAATTCTCAGTGTTAATGTTAGTAAAACTTTCCAAAGAATGAACACTTAAGGAATTTAAAATCACATGAAAGAATTGGTCATAGGAGATGACTGAGATAGGCTTTTATTTTCTGTTTACTTAAGTGGAATAAAACAGTAATTAAAAATCTCCCAACTACAAAAAAAGCCTAGGGCTAAATGAAATAAGAGCAGAATTCTACCAGTTTGTCAGAATAGAAGTAACAGCAGTGTTTCCCAAACTATTCCACAAATAGAAAGAGGAAGCGACATCTCCAAATCCTTTTTATAAAGCCAATACTACCCAATACAAAGACACAGCTGGCCAAAATGCAAAGAACAACCAGCTGTGAGGTGCTGAGTCTCAAATGATACACCTACAACACAAATTCTATACTGAAGACTTTGGGGGCATTATGGAAGACGGGATGGGAAGATTTTAAGAGCCAAGCGACCAGTATTTTGGCTTTGAGATTGTATCAGCTATACAGAACATAGAAGTCCCTCCCATGAAGTCTCAACAATATAATTGCCTGACCAAGACACATATAATGACAACACCAGTTGACATGACAATGTGGGTGTTGGAAATCTCACAGGACTACATACATGCTTAGATGAAGAAATATAGGTAATTAATGACTACTGAGAAAGGGAGAACTAGTCTTCACCAGGGCTCATACTAAACATACATACACATTAGCAATACTAAATGAACTCTTGTATTTAGACAGAGTGTGTGTGTGTGTGTGTGTGTGTGTGTGTGTGTGTGTGTGTGTGTGTGTAAATAGTAACTAAATAATAGCAGGACAAAAATGTTCTGGAGAGTCAAGGGATACAAGGGACATATATAAACATAATAAAGATGATATACAGAAACCCAAAGACAAATAAAACTCACAGTTCAATTAAAATTAGGAACAAAACAAGAGAGGGATTTTACTGTCCCACTCCAGTTCAACATTTACTTGAAATCTCAGCTGGAACAAGTCAAGAAAAGCAAATGAAGGGGATGCAAACACAAAAAGAAGAAGGCAAAGTATTTTTATTTCCATATTATATTATTCTATACATAAAAGACCCTAATGGTTTCACCTGACATCTCCTGTAGCTGCCAAACATAGTTAGCAAATTAGCAGGAACAAAATTAACATGCAAAATTAGTAACCTACCAGTGACAAATACACTGTGGTGGTTTGAAAGAAAAAGGCTCCCGAAAGGAGAGGCACTGTAAGGAGAGGTGGCCTTGTTGGAGTAGATATGGTCTTGGAGGAGATGTGTGACCATGTAGGTGGGCTTTGAGATCTCATATGTACTCACGCCACACTCAATGTCTCAGAACACTTCCTGCTGCCTGTGAGTCAAGATGTAAGAACTCTTAGCTACCTCTCCAGCACCACATCTGCCTGCATGCCACCATACTTCTCACCATGATGATAATGGACTAAAACTCTGAACTATAAGTGAGCCACCACAATGAAATATTTTTCGTTACAAGAGTGTCTGTGGTCATGGGGTCTCTTCACAGCAATAGAAGACCTTTGACAGAAGTTGGTAACAGGGTCCAGAGTATTTCTGTGATAGGCCTGACCATGCTTTTGTTGAAAGAATATGGGCCTTGGGACTGTGGATCAGAAAAGCAGTTGAACACTAAGGGCTGCTTAATGGGCCATACTAATAGGAACATGGATGATAGTTGTGGTGAATGTGATTTGAACTGTAGGTGCCTAGAACAAGAGGTTTCAGAGAAGGCGATTATTAGTATGTGTCCTAAAGACCTATCTTGTGATATTTTGGTGAAGATGTGTGACTGCTTTTTGCCCTTGTCTGAAGAGTTTTCCTCAGGGTAAAGTGAAAATTTTTGCATTAATTCCATTGGTAGAGGAAATGGCAATACAGCCTAGTATGGACTCTGTTGTCTGGTTATTATTGCTAATGTTGATGAAGATTTATAATGAAAAGGAGAAAGCTAAGCAAATAAAAATACAAAATGTACAGATTGAGAAAAAAAAGCACCAGAAAGTAGACTGGAACTAAACCTTGTGTTCAAGGAGATAAATGGATTAAGAAATGGAAAAAAAGGGAATGGTGACCTCAGGGCAAGGTCCCACCTAACTAAGGTTCTAACTTGTGCAGAGGAATTAAAGAAAAGCCAGGTTGGTGGTGCACATCTTTAATCCCAGCACTCTGAAATCAGAGGCTGGCAGATCTCTGAGTGTGAGGCCAGCCTGGTCTACAGAGCAAGTTCCAGGACAGGAAAACAGGCAGTAATGGAAACCATGGAAAACAGAAAACTGGTGAATATTTACTTGAACAAGGGGCCATATTACAGTACCAGTAAACAGCAGAACTTGCTTGCTTTGGCCATGTGGTTCTGGTTTTTAGAGTCAAGAATAGAAGAAAGGCATTATGACACCTTCCTCCCTGACTAAGGAAAGCCACTGAGGCCAGGCATGTGTCAGGGGTGTCCCTGAATGGGAGCCTAGAGAGGCCATTGTGCGAAGTAGTGAAGGAGGATCCTGGATTACGTTGGAGGCACCAAGATGTTAGAGATGCCAGATTCATGGGATACCTGCCAAAGGAAAGCTGCTAATAAGGAATGGAAACAGCCTAAAAGAAAGGAGTGTGTTATAGTCAACAAAGCTGAAAGGAGTTGGAGATCTGAAGAGCGTTTTGACATTAGACATAGAGATGCAGAGTTTGGAGTTTGCCCAGAGGTTTTTGGTCTTGTTTTGGTCCATTAATTGCTCACTATGCACCGTTCCCTATGTTTTGGAATAGTAATATGTATCCTTTGCCATTATATTTTGGAAGTATGTGATCTGCCTTTTGATTTTAATTTTATAGGGCATTGCAGTTAAGAGCTTGCATAATCACAAAAAGACTTTGAACTTTGGACTTTTGAACATTGTTGAGGCTGTGATAGACTGTGGGGACTTTGGAAGTTGGACAAAATGTGCTTTGTATTATGATATTGTTAAAAGCTTTTGGGGACCAGGGAATGAAAACTTATGGAAACTTAATACCACTTTCAAAGCTTCCTAAAATGTATGGACATACATATATGTAATAACAGTTCAAATGGAGTTACCCTATAACAGGGTGACAATGTCCATACTAGATATTATAGTATATCAAATACAATGTCAAGTGCTAGAAATAAGTTACCTCAATTGAACTTGTTAGTTAATGGAGGCCCATATACTCTCCAACAATGAAGGCTATTGGCAATGCAATCAGTTACCCTTAAGAACTTGACAGTAAGATCCTATTGCTGAAGACAACATAAATTTGAGTAATAGAACATGGAGAAATCCAGCTGGTTATCACCTGGAAGATTCATCTTTACTGGTTAGAATTCATAGTTCTGGTAAATTCTATGAAATCTACCATAAGAGAAAAGTAATCACCAATCTTACCTAGTTGTGAACTCTGAGAGTTACATTAAAGACCTACATTGAAAGGCATGCCCATTAGTATAATAGCAGGACAAAAGGTTATGGGAATAACCATCCACTTCCTGACTGGATTTAAGCCTCACTCAACACTATGAAAATTATACCTGCACTATTATGGGGACCAAGAATCTGTGGATAGACAGATTATAGGCCCTAGATGAGAGCTTAGTAGTACCATTATTCTTCTAAATGGGCATAGTATTAAACCGACTTCTGAAAGCTTAACATTATACCCATCGATTAATGCATCTTCCAACCATCATCATAACAGCTTATTCTTGAAATAAGTGGTGATTGAGAGAAACCCACAATTTGTCAAGATACAGAGAAAGAGATGAAGAATTCTTAGCTCTAAGTAGGGTATTTGTAACACATTCTGTCCCTTCAAGGCTCAGGGGTCATTGTAAAAAAAAATAGATGAAAGGAATAGTCAAAGATAGTGAGTGTCTACCAAGCACAGAGGGCAGTTGAACATATGAACTAATAGTAATCATGACGTCATGCATAAGAACAAGGGCAAAATTAAGCCAAAAAAAAACTCTCAGCATCAAAAGTGAGGGTGGGAATGATTTGTTATCCTTACCTGAAGAGCAATAGGCAATTGATAGATACCTAGACAGGGATAAGATTGTGCCTCCTGCTCGACCATCAATAATCCAGTGGAAAGTGGAAAGCCATTCATATAAGAATATATAAAACTAAATCCTCAAATAACTGGTGAGAAACACATTCAGGCATGAATTGACCTTCCTTAAAAGAGGATATACAAGTGTCCCACAGTAAATAAACAATAAAAGTAACTAACAAGCAGGAAAATACCTATCAAATCCACAATGATGTGTCATATTGATCTAGTTATAATAGCTAGGGAAAATGACAAAAATTAGGAGATATTCCTGAGGACAGTGGAAAATGGGAACACACTCAGAGGGTAAAAATGCAATGAATATGAATATTATAAAGAAAGTTCCTTCAAAAAAGAAATTAGTGAATAGATATGAAGAAGCAATCCAAAGAAAACTGAAATTAAATTGACGTCTGAGCTCCTGTGTTTATTGCAACCTCCTCCATAAAATACCAGATACAGAATTAACCTAGGCATCCATTGGTAGATAAACAGATACCAATGAAACAGAGGCATACACAAAGGAATTTTATTAAAGAATGTTTTTCAGCCATGAAAAGAATGACGTGCTGTTGCTTGCAGTGACATGGGTTGAATGGAAGGACATTATATGAAGTGTGATAAGTCAGGAACAGAAAGACCATCATATGTTCTCACTCATACTAGAAGCTAAAATGGTGACCAAAGGAAGAGCTTAGAGAATAGTGGTTTCCAGATTGCGGGAAGGATGTTGCGAAGCATGAAAAGAAAGAAGATGGCTAGTTATTTGAGGATGGCAGTTGGACAAAAAGAAAATCTTTTTCATTTTTTCTTGCTTTCATTTGTTAGCTTGTTTATTGTTCATTTGATTTGGTTTTGGGTGATAAGATCATGCTATATGACCCAGGCTGTCCTCAAACTGATCTGTCTGCCTCAGTTTTCATTCCAGGATTATAAGCATGCACCACTATGCCTGGCTAGAAATAATAACATCTGATGCTCTATAGCATGAAAGGGTAGATTAATATCTCAAATTATAAACAGAGACATTTTAAATGCTTCTAACACAAAAATGATGAATGTTTGAGGTATAGATATGATAATTGCGCTGATATGTTCATTACACTTATGCATATATTGAAGAGCCACCATAAATGGTAAAGAAATCAATGCACTATGTGTTGATAATCACAAATCCATACTTAACACCACAACATATTTGGTTAATTATAATAATTGAAGGAGTTTACACGTTTTCATTATGTGTGGTGTTTAGTGGATTCCATTATTCATTTTGAACTTCTGTGATAACTTTCATAAGCTCCTTAGGTGAAATAATTGTACCATGATTTAATAAATTTAAAGTCATGTTTACTTCACACATTTTCTGTTACTGCAGTCTATAAAATCATTATGGCAGAAGCATATATAATTAAATTGAAGTATAAAAAAAGCAATTGCTTGTCCTGATGTTCAATTTTAGACTCTTTTAACCCAGAATACCAACTTAGCTAAATATTTTTAATTATTTGGATTGATGTGTTTCCAAAAATTCCTAGGAAAGGGAAGAATAACTATTTTACTGCTTCAATGAACATGGTAGAATTATAATTTATATCCCCTCTATAGCTCTAAAAGCCAAATATAAACTGTATTTGCTGAATTCTAGAGATCAAATACATATGCATATATAAACATACTTATTTACATTTTGTAATTTTATTTCATGTTTATATTTAAATTACTGTAAAAAACTACATTTTGTTTTTCTTATACATAATATATTTTGTCAACATCACATAATCTGCTTAAGTATATACACTTGTTGCTGCTTCTGATGTGCTCAGGTTTGTGTTACACCATGTGACTAAACCTGTTTCTGTTACATGGTGACTAAACCATATGTGTTTATATTAGCCTTTGATGATACAGATATATATATATATATATACATAAAACAAAATACAAATTATTATAGTGGAAATTTGTTTCCTTATTAATTTTATGTTTTAATTGCCTGCTAATTTAATTTAGTAAGATATTTTCCTTTATATTGCATTAAAATTTCAGAAAAGAAATAAATATTTTACCGGACAGTACTCAACTGGTAAGATTATAACCATCTTTCAAAGCTAAACAAGAATATTTCTTCTAATAGATAGGATTATGTAACAATGCATGAACATTCAGGATGCTTTTCTGAGCCCCCTTAAGTCAGAATGCAGCGGTTGTAATATATCAGAGTCCTAACCTTAGGTGCTTTGTTCTCTTTGTAAAGAAAAAAGAAGAATAATTTCCTTTGTGATATCTGTGAGTATTAATGGCTCTGCCATTAAGATATGAAGGCTGAGCTCCAAACTATGATGACTTTCACCTTGAAAGCTAATCCATATTCTTCTGCTCTCAGCTGCTACAAGAATATAGTGCATTTCAGCCTGACTTCTCTGATAACCTCAGAAACAATACCCTTTGACTAATAAAAGTACAGACTGTTTTTATAACTTTAACAAGGCAACTTTGGTGCTGAATTACTTTCTAGTACTTCTTTCTATTACTTTTCAGAGACAACAATATTTGCACACCCATTTCTTAAGCATCTGGACAGCCTTTACACAGCCATTCTATTTTCTGCCATGCCATGTAGACTTAAAGCTTGTATTCATTTCATCTACTCTATTTCCTTTTGAGGATCATGAGATGGTTAAGTAGCAGAATCGGGCTATTTGCTGGATGCAGTGATTGAAATGAGAATGGCTTCCATGAAGGGTCATATATTTACATTTTTCCTTGTTTGGCGGACTTTCTAAAAAGGTTTAGAAGATGTTGGAGGTGGTGTGTCACTGGGGATAGGCTTTGAGGCTTCAAAAGCCCATGCCAGGCTCCCTTCCCACCCACCCCCTCTCTCCTGCTTGCAAACCAGGATGTAAGCCTATAACTTTCATGCCTGCTGCCATGCTTCCTGCCATGATGATCATGCACTCACTCTCTGAAACTGTAAGCTAGATCCCAATTAAATGCTTTCTTATAAGTTGCCTTGGTCATGGTGTCTCTGAATAGCAATAGAACAGAAACTAAGACTGTAGATGTCTGGCCTGATCTCAGTTTTTACAGTAACACAGGAGAAAATTGGGGAACCTCTTAAATTTCTCTCAAGTCAGTATGTATACTTCTGCATCAGTTATTCAAGTCTGGAAATGATATGTCAAAGAAGATCTGACTGAGATCTAGTGAGTAGGTGGATATTTTCCAAGCCCAAAGATACAGAAGGAGAGACGCAGAAGAATGTAAAATTGTTTGAAGCAAAAGTTCATAGAGAAACAGAAATTCACACATATGACAGAGTATTTCAAATCCAGTCTGTAATGCCACTAAGCTTTACATCCTCATCTCCAAGGTTTGACACTAATCAAGCAGAGTTCAGAAATACACAGAACATTTGTTTCTATATATATTATAAGGGAACAATACTTAAAGTTGTCATTACATTATACTTTTTAGTACAACTGCTCTTTATTTAAGCTCAACCATAAGATTCCCAGTAATAGATTAATACATACCCCTTTTGACTTTTTTTTTTTGAGACAGGGTTTCTCTGTGTAGCTTTGCGTCTTTCCTGGAACTCACTTGGTAGCCCAGGCTGGCCTCGAACTCACAGAGATCTGCCTGGCTCTGCCTCCCGAGTGCTGGGATTAAAGGCGTGCACCACCACCGCCCGGCACCCTTTTTTACTTTTGTCCTCAATGTTCTGTTGTAGTTTAACTTATTTACTGCCGGGTCTTCTCTCATTATACTTATCCGTAAAGCAACTGCTTTATGTTAAGAAGCCGTTTTTACCATTTTTGTGAAATGACCGTTGAGTCGTAGTGTTGTAATCTATGATTTTCCCTGGGAAAATGAGATGGAGGAAAACGTGTGTCAGCAAACATGTGAGTAACTGTGAACAATTCCAATGAGAGGGTGAAAAGAAGAAGGAAGGACAAAGAGGAGCTAGTAATCCTCAAAGGGATCATGCTGAGTTTGCTGGCAAGAAAGTTGAAGAGAAAATGTAACAAAATCAATCCCTTTTCAATTCAATATCTGAAGTGAGTTTTTAAAATGATTTTTAAATTATTACCATTTTTTACATCCCAATGGCAGTTTCCCCTCCCTCTTCTCCCTGTCCCTTACCCACTTCCTCCATTCCCCCTCTCAAGCCATTCCTCCTCCATTTCTATTCAGAAAAGGACAGACCTCCTGTGACTATTCACCAAATAAGGCATATCAAGTTACAGAAAGACTAAGAACCTCCCCTCCTATTAAGGATAGAAAGACAACCCAGTATAAGGAGTAGGGTCCCAAAAGCTGGCAAAAGAATCAGAGACAACCCCTGCTCACACTGTTAGGAGTTCTACAAAAAGACCAATCTGCACAACTGTAACATGTATTTTCAGAGAATCTAGGTCAGTCCCATGCAGGCTCCCTGGTTGTTGGTGCAGTCTCTGTGAGCCCGCGAGCTCATTAGTTGATTTTGTTGGTTTTCTTTAGATGTCCTTTACCCCTCTGGCTCCTACAATCCTTCATATGAGGTGATTTTTAATTCAAATATTATGATTGTTAACTCATAGCATGGGCGTAATTATAATCATGTTTATACAATGTGAATTTATGTAATTTAGTTACTCATGAAGAAATCTACATTGAAAGAAAATTTTGAAACATTTTGATGCGTTTTAGATTAAATGCAACCATTTTTTTACAAATGGTTTCCTTTTCAAAATTTAATATGTAGTATTTTTCAGCTATATTTTGAAGTCAGCTGGGTATTTTAATTCTATACTATAGTAGTCACAAATACTGTACTATACTTACACAGAATGTATGCATTGTTACTGAAGAAATTTAATCTTAAAATAAACTTATTTAAATCTGTGAATTATCATATACTCACTAAGTGTACTTCAATTCCTCCTTATTTTTTGATTAAGAGATGTTAATGTGGGCTTAAGCATAGAGACTAACAGAAAATGAAACAGTAAGGTAGTGTGGGTGTTTGCTTCTCAAGAGAAAGTCACCAAATTTGCTAAATTCTAGAAAACAAATAAAAAGTATAGAGAGGTAACTAATGATTAATTAAGTTAATTAGGTCTCAGATAGTCTATATTTCAAAAGTCTTAGGTACAACTACATTCAAAATATTTGGTAATCAGAAATATATTTCCAAATGTCAACATTATTATTACTCTGAGAATATCAAAACCATGCATTAGGAGATCATTTCCAAGACAGTTCTGTATTTCTGCATGTCATTTGAAAATTGATATTAGGGTTCATTTAATAAAACCATGTTCCAAATTACTGCATAGCCAAGGGCCGTGGAAGTTAGAGATAACGGCGCCTACTGGTTCCAAGTTCATAACACTTCTCTAAGAGAATCAGGAGTGTGTCTGTCTTTGAAGTAATGACCAAATGTTTCTGACAGCGCTCATTTAAATAAAAACAGCTCTCATTAAATTTAAGTTGGGGAGACCCAACTTCAGCTTCCTCAGCTGTAATGCAAGCCACTGAATGTCCAACATCGATCTAAGCCTGTCTCATCACCTTCGTGTCGTGTGGTGTCCACGGAAGTTAACACAGCATGCCCAAGTCACTTTCTAAGCTATAAGTAACGAGCTCTTCTGAAGTAGCAAACCTCGCGCATACAATTTCAGTTAGAGAGAAGGAATATGTTCAAGTGACCTAGCATATAATATGGTGACTATAGTTAAAAGAGGATTACGTCTTTCAAAGCTGCTGAGTAGATTTTAAATATTCTCATGTCAAAGAAGAGACAGTTAGGGCCATTGGCACAGCTCAGTGGGTTAAGGGCCTCTTGGGCCAACCTAATGAGTAGTGTTTACCATGTAAAGGTTAAAAGAGAGAACTGATCGGAAAAAGCACAGGGACGAATAGCCAAACTAGTGGAAACGCATGAACTATGAACCAACAGCTGAGGAGCCCCCAACTGGATCAGGCCCTCTGGATAAGTGAGACAGTCGATTAGCTTGAACTATTTAGGAGGCCCCCAGGCAGTGGGACAGGGACCTGTCCTTAGTGCATGAGCTGGCTGTTTGGAGCCTGGGGCCTATGCAGGGTCACTTTGCTCAGCCTGGGTGAAGGGAGGAGGGGACTGGACCTGCCTGGACTGAATCTACCAGGCTGAGCTGAATCCCCAGGGGAGTCCTTGCTTTGGAGGAGATGGGAATGGGGGGTGGGTTGGGGGAAGGGCGGGGGAAGAAGGAGGACAGGGGAATCCGTGGCTGATATGTAAAATTAAATTAAATTATATATATATATATATATATATATATATATATATATATATATATATATAGAGAGAGAGAGAGAGAGAGAGAGAGAACTGACTCTGAAAGACTGGAGGCCTCCAACTTCCACATATATTCAAGGTCATGCATATACCCATATCCCCCACATCTTATAAAACATATTTTAAAAATGAAATAAAAAATGTAAAGTTTAAGACTATTGTATAAATGTTGCCATTCAACAATAGGAATACCATAGATAAATAGTTTAGAAATTAAGTTTTGATTATTTAAAAAAGAAAAAAGTATTTTATGACCACCAAAATCTCAAATTTTCTGACAATGTCCATGAACCTTAGGAAGCCAAATTGCTGTCATTCACAGGGTAAATTTCAGAATATCAATAATTACTAAAAATGGGAAAATTCTATTTTTTTTTAGTGTGGAGATTATAATTTGAAGCTTTGGCCCTGATATTTTTTTGTATATTTGCATATTGTATTTTTATGTATATATGCAATCCAACATATAATAAAATAACATACTATATAATATATATTGTTATAAAATATAATATTGATATATATATAATAAAAATTTGATGAGGTAATTTCACCTGTTTACCAGTTGCTTCCATCTGATATGATAATTTTGTAGGGCAAAATTCCTACTTGACACCCCAGCCACATTTAGCTCTAGTAGGTTCTCAATCTACAAGAGAAATCATTGAATGTTCTCCTTCATTTTCAGTTCCTCCAACATGCCTTTAATGTGAAGATTCTGACATTTCAGTGATATTCATGGGATCACATGATCATATATTAAATATCTTGATAGTACAGTTTTGAATATCACAAATATTGCTTTTTCTTTACACCAATTTGAGTCAAATCCTATACAACACCAAATACATCTTGGGACAAATGAAGGAAAAATAGTTTTGTTTGTTTACATGCTTCTTCCAAAAGGAATGAAAATTACCTTTGAGTATCCTTCAACAACTTATGTGACTGTGTTCCTCAGAGTGCCACTAGCCAAAGCCTGTCAACTTAAATGCAAGAGGAAGGAAATGTCAGAAATAATTCATTCATTGTGTGTTTCACCTCAAGTAAAGAAGTATTTTAGTTGTTTGGAGCATTTTGGAATCATATCAAGATATGATTATGTAGGGCGTAAGCTGTGAATAGACATATGCAGATCTAAATGATCATTCCTACAGAGAACTTTCTTAGGATTTACATACTTCAAAATTTTCAGGTACTCATTTCAATTTTATGAAATTGAAATTGTAATACTGTAATTAATTTACTTATAAGTTTTGGATAACAACTTCTTTCCAAGATAGATAATTACGGGTTTACATTGAAATGTCTGCTTTAGACGTACTAATTATGCTAATTAATGATTAAATAAACATTGTTTTTGCATGGTCTTTGTTTTCACACTAAATTATTTTTACTTAATTGCATTTAACCAATAAAATGCCTATAAACATAAATGTTAAAATAAAACATTACAACCTCCTACTGATAAAAGTAGTATAATTCATTCAAAATAGGATTAATCATTTACATATTCCTTTAGCATAATAGTTTGGTCATCTGTAATGAACATGTATCCTTAGCCTGACTCAAAAATTATTAGATAGCTCTGCAATGGACCCTCAAAGTTTACGCGGACCTTATACATTTAAATATATAATATATGCCATTCCTAATTTTATCAATTTATTGACTCCATTATCTTGCAAATTTCTTTGATTTTGTTGTTAATTGTTTTTGCAAATGATGCAAAGTGAAAGTGCTCTGTCTATACAATTATAGCTATTGTGTTACAATCATGGAGAAAGCAACTAGAATGTCTGTGTTATGCTTATGTAAAGAATGTTGAGTGTCTATTTACATGAGTATCCTCTTAGAAAATTTAAAGTTCCTTCTCTTTCACATACACACACAAAAATTCATTATCTATGAAATATTATTCTCATTTATAGCAAGTCATACAACCCTCAATTTTAAGACTGGAGTTTCTGGAGTGAGTAACCAAGATGAAACTCTCCTTTGCATATCTGTGTGACAGTGTCTGGCAACCATGAAATTATCTAGGCCACTTTAAATAACCAGTTAGTGTGCACTTCAGTTTTGTTTTGTGTACTCTGCACTAAAGTTCACCCTAATGCAAGTTTATTTCCCTAAATCATTATCTGCTCTTAATAGTATCATTCACATTCTAATGAAATAGCTAAGTGTGCTCTTTCTTTTAATTAGAAATGCAAAAACTTGGCATTGTAATTCTCTAGAAATGTCCTTAATTAAAGTGCAATATGGTGCCAAAAGTAAGTAACATTAGCTATGGGGGACAAAAAGTGATAGTGTACATTTTACACTGTGTATGGTGAGCTATTCTTACACAAAAAAATAGGTGAAAGATTAAAATAACATTGCAATTCTCATGGTGTTTTAAATATATATATATATTAGTATAAATATTTATGTGCCTCTGTAAATATATGTCACATGAGTACGAGTAGCCCTAGAGGTCAGAAGAGGCTGTCAATTACCCTAGAATTGTAATTATAAGCACTTAAGAGCTGCCTGAGTGTTGATGGGACTGGAACTCCCCTCATCTGCAACAGCAGCAAGATGACACTGAATCATCTTTCTAGACCCTAACAATTCCACTACTGTCTAAAAAAATAAGTGCCATAATTTTCAAGTATTTATTTTAAAATTATTCATTCAAAAACATATTTAATTTTGCTTACACAAATGACTAAACATGATTTATTAAGCTATGGAAATTACAATGAAATAGGCATATTACAAAAGACGTCTCACAGATACAATACTGGGAAAATGTGTTTCAGAATAGCTAGATGTTTTAAATATTGAAAGAAGCCTAATCCACTTTTGTGCTGGAATTAACAACAGATATTCATTGTGATATCATATGCTCAACAGTCCACATTACGTCATCTAAGACCACTACTGTTTAAGCTGTATTTTAATATACTCTCTTATATATGGGAACATCATTACATATCCCAATCCACACAGCTAAAAATGACAAAGCTGATATAATGCATTTTATTTTATTTCCACTGAACAAAATATTTTAATCACATAAAGTTGGTATCATATATGTTGATATCAATCTTGTGCTTTGTTTTGTTGCCTTCACTCAGCAAGTGGCTTTATATTGCAAATCTACTTGTAATTTCCTGCAATCTTTTGTGAATCAGTAAGTCTTTACTAGAATCTTCTAACCTTAATTTTACGTGTTAGTGCCTTTGTATTATACTTCAGAGTTAGAACTTGAGATATTTATTTCAGTAAACAAGTGTTCTTTATTTTCCATGTTTTAAGTAAAGGAAATACAGATGTGCCCCCTTCTCATTCTGCTGCTGTAATCAAATAGCCAGACAGATGAAATAGGAGAGCAGGGTGTTGTTTGGTTTGTAGTCTAGGTTACAGTCCTTTATTGTGAGAAAATAGTCAGGGAGCTTAATCACACCCAGAGTCAAGAGCAGAGAGAGAACAAATGTAGACAGGCTTACTGCTCAGCTCTCTTCTTCCTCTCATTACAGTCCAGGACTCAAACTCAGAGAATTGTGTCACACACCCCTGCCCCCGGGCTGAGTCTTCCCATATCAAGTAATATTGTCAAGAAAAGTTTCCATGGACCCACCTCATTTAGATCATACATTGAGACTCTCTTCCCAAGTAATTCCAGATTGTATCAACTTGCCTATTAAAACTATCACAAATTCTATTTGGCCATGCTCATGATGCCAGGAAACATGGCTATAATTATCAAATGAGGAATAATATTTAGGAAAAAAATAAGAACAGAAAATAGCAATTACCCAGTCTTCTTCTTAGGCTACTAATAAATTAAAGAATGTACTGATTATATTTAAAAGCAGTATAACTGTTGATGTTTTTCCAAAAACATAAACACTGCATTACCACGTGGAGAAAATGCCTGGGCAAAGTGAGTGGTATTATTTTTTCTGAATTGAGAAAAATTACACAATTACACAATCATCCCATGCTGTAACAAGTGAAAAGCAAAGATGCACACTAGAAGATTGATGTTTAGTAGCTGTTAGTATCAAATTTTACCATTTAGTTTTTTGTAGGTTTTTCTGGATTATCGTCTGTTTGGGTGTAATGGAGGGATAGTCAGTCTACATTCCAAATTCTCTGAACACACCCACTTTTAAGTAGGTACACTCCTATATTTTATTAACCTGACAATAGATGGGTGGATGTATATAGACACCAATCTTAAATAATTTCAGTAAAGTAAAATGGGACTCGTGTGTGTGTGTGTGTGTGTGTGTGTGTGTGTGTGTGTGTGTGTGTGTAAGAGAAAGAGACAGAGAGACAGACAGACACAGACAGAGACAGACAGACAGAAACAGAGCTACAGAGACACTGTAAACAAGCTACATGAATCTGCTCACTTCTGGCCATGGAATGCTTTCATACAAAAGAACTCAGCTCCAAATAGAGATTTTTCAATACAATAGATGTGAAAAGGAGAAGTAGGTGCTCATGTATCTCCTGTTGTAGGTGAAATAATTCTTCAAAGTGGAATCTCAAGGTAACTAACTCTAAGCATAACTTCACTCAGATTTAATTCACGTCACAGCACTATAAATAAAACCAATAATGCACACGTTGTACAAAAGGTTGAGTCATGAATGGAAACTTCTGAAAAATTATTTCGATCATACTTCCTCTTTTCAATCCATGACTTTCAAATTGAATAGTCATTAGAATTCAGTCTTTATCACAAAATGGAATCAATACAACTAATAAAAACAATGTGTATTTCTTATGAGACAGACAAAATGTACATAATCGCCCCTAGTGAGGCAGCTGTAGTTGTTACTTCTGCCTGTGACCTTGAGGTACTGGCCTCTGGGGCATGGTCACTGGGAACCCTTAAAACCTGAAATGCACCTATGCTGGCCACTCTTGGCTACCTCGTGGTTTTGGATGCTAAGATCTTGGACCAAGCTGTTTAGCATGGGATATTATTCAGCTTTCCTGGACCCTACAATAATTCTCCCATGGTTGTGAGTTTACCCGCAAAAAAATTCCTTTAATCATTAAATAGACTCTTCAATAATTTGATCTCTGGATGGTGTAGCCAAGTGTCAGGACTCATGCAAAGGTAATGTGAGTATTGCTACAGCAGTGACAGCAGAGTGGATGTGCTGCTTCAGACCCATGGGTTGAAGAGGTGGACATAGTGTCCCTAGAGGTGATATACACAGGACTTCATTGTTACCAGATCTGCGTGACCAGATATATTTTGGTTAAGTGAACACCCATTTTTCCATGGAGTCATAAACACAATTAACTGTGGCCCTCCAGCAATGAATAGACGTGTGATAATTATAGGCACAGACGAAGAATGAAAGAAAAGCCAGTTTCCTTGGAATAAAGATGCCAACACACTGACAAGTGCGCAACGTTAAACTTTTCCCAAGGCTTTAGCTGAGTGATCTGTGGCATTTCATCAACATAAATGTGTATCAGAAAAAAAGGAAATAATAAGAAATTTAGGGATTACAGGTCATTCAACTGAAACTGATTTCAGAGGATACAGATTATCATTGTGGCCCTGAAGATTGGGAATAGTCTTAAAGAGGCCAGGTATCAGTGCCATTTTCATTCAGGCCAATTGTCCAGTGAGCTTCTGATCCCAACTCCTAGCCAATTTCATAATGCATAAATAGAATATATATACATGTACGTGTGTGTGTGTGTGTGTGTTTGTGTGTGTGTGTGTGTGTTCTAAGAAGCTCACAGAATCACTACCTTGGTTGTAGATAAACTGAAGACAAATAAATAAAGAATACAGTGACTTTATATTTTTCTATTTTTTTTTATTGAAAATAGACTTTTTTCCATACAATATATTCTGATTTCAGTTTGCCCTCTCCCAACTCTTCTGAAATCATCCCCACCTCCCCTACTGTCCACACCCACTATTTTTATGTTTCTCCTTAAAAAATAAACAGGCATCTAAATTGTTTTAAATTATCAAGAATAAAATAATCATGTTTAATACCCTTTGCCTTTCAAAATTGTATTGATCTTTGAGACAGGGCTATTCTATGTAGTTCAGGACAACCTTGGATACCCCATGGTCCTGTCTCAATCCTTCTTTTTTTATTTTACTGAAAATAGATTTTTTATGTAATATATTCTGAATACTATTTCCCTTTCCCACACTTCTTCCAGTTCCTGACCACATCCCCTCCAATCCAGACCCATCTCCTTTTGTCTCCTCTTAGAAAATGAAGAGGTATCTAAAGAATAATAATAAAATAAGATAAGATTGAACAAGAACAAACAACTCAGAATATGACAAAACAACTAAACAAGAAAGAGCTGGAGCCAAAGAAAAAGCACAAGAAACAGTTATAGATACAGACATGCATGTTCTCACACAGAGAGATCCCACTAAAAACCCCAAACCAAAGGATTTGTAGAGAAACAAAAGAAAGAAAAAATTCCTGACTAAACATTGTAAGATGAGGAACTTCCAAAGATTAACTGAGTTTGTTTTGTGTTGTTCATCTATGGCTGGGCATGTGGCCAGCCCTTAGGAGTGGTTTGTTTCCCCAGTGAGATCCTTAGGAAAAACTAGTTCCTCATTTGAAAGTAGTTATTAACTGGAGATACTACTTTATTAGTTTATTCACATTCACATTGCTATATGATAGGCATACCTTAAGGAACTTATATTTTGTAACACACACATAAGCAGAATAATGGAGAACAAAGTATTCACTTTCTTTTCTGTATTCACTATAAAAGATAAGTAAATGAACTATCATTAAGAAATTGAAGATAGTTATCTACATAGGACAAAAGAGGTACCATAGGAAAAACACAAGAATTTTTCAGTCAGATATTCTCTAAACTCCACGACTGAAATCTTTTCTTATTATAAAATGATATATGTTGTTACAAAACATATGTCATATCTTTAAAATATACTATTTAATTATGTCATTAACTTAATATTTGAAATAATTTAATTATGTATATATAATTTATTTTAAATATATAATTATATTTTCAACATAATGTCTAAAATAATTTTTTGTGTTTACTCATTCTTGTAGCTAGAGTTTTCCTGCCTGGCCCACAGTCAGGGCAAATCTCTTTCACCTGCCAATCCCACAGCCTCTCAGACCCGACCAAGTAAACACAGAGACTTATGTTGCTTTCAAACTGTATGGCCGTGGCAGGCTTCTTGCTAACTGTTCTTATAGCTTAAATTAATCCATTTCCTTTAATATATACCTTGCCACATGGCTCGTGGCTTACCGGCATCTTCACAAGCTGTTTCTCATCGTGGCGGCTGGCAGTGTCTCTCTGACTCAGCCTTCCACTTCCCAGCTTTATTCTCCTCCTTGCCCCGCCTATACTTCCTGCCTAGCCAACGGCCAATCAGTGTTTTATTGATTAATTATCAACACATTTGCCATACATCCCACAGCACTTCCCTCTTTTTTTTTTTTTTCAAAAAGGAAGGTTTTAACCTTAACAAAGTAAAATTACATATAATTTGGGAATTTGGGCGTAGCTTCTCTTACTACTTCCTGCTGGAAGGGGGGCGCTGTATCTTATGGGGAAACAAAGAAAATTTTAGAATTATGGAATAGTCCATGAGGCTGTATCGTCTGAGTCAGTTGCCTTCAAATCGTTCTGGATGTCGGATCATCTGGGCCATGGTGTCATCGGAGACCTTTCAGGGGGTCTTGGCTGGTCAAACCTGATGTATCTTAATCTAGAACAAATCCATAGCCTCTGGCTTTCTGTGGAAACAAAAGAGACTCTTTTCCAAAGCAACATATCCTTATATCCAAATTTTGAAGTTAAGGTATCTTTAAAGTATACATATTGGTTTAACTCAGCTTCCTTTGCAATCAAATATCTCTCTGCAGTTAAGAATCCCAAAGACAACACAATCCAGATTCTCTGTGTAATATTCATCTTTACGTGGCTTATTTTCTATATTAATTTTACTGTCTCTTTAAAGACTTTATTTTTTAAAACTATGTATTTCTTTATATAACTGTATATATTCCTTTTTCTCTCTCTTCCAAGCCTACATATATTTTACACACATTGTAAACTATTACATCTGAATCTGTCTTTTTGTGAATCTATTGCCTTAAACTGCAGCAGCTGTGGCTGCTGGCTCTGCCCACCTCAGCTTCCCAACATGGCTACGTTTACCACCAGCTCTGGGAGCTATTGTGGGTCTATGCTTTTATCCAAGCAGCATGTAGTCCAGAAACCTCTTTTTTTTTGTTTTGTACTGTCAAAGTCTAAATCCACCATGCAGCTTAATGTGCCACTTGCAGAGGCCTCATTCCCGACATACTGCAGGTCGAGCACACATGCTAGGAACCCACAAGTAGCTCAAACCAGCAGCTGCCGCTCATTTGAGAGAGACAATTAGGAAGCTGTTTATAGCTCCGTTTTAGAATCTTTTTTTTTTTTTTTTCAGTTTTTAGGTGGAAACTCTTGCCACCACGTTGGATGCCATTTGTAGCTAGAGTTTTCCTGCCTGGCCCACAGTCAGGGCAAATCTCTTTCACCTGCCAATCCCACAGCCTCTCAGACCCGACCAAGTAAACACAGAGACTTATGTTGCTTTCAAACTGTATGGCCGTGGCAGGCTTCTTGCTAACTGTTCTTATAGCTTAAATTAATCCATTTCCTTTAATATATACCTTGCCACATGGCTCGTGGCTTACCGGCATCTTCACAAGCTGTTTCTCATCGTGGCGGCTGGCAGTGTCTCTCTGACTCAGCCTTCCACTTCCCAGCTTTATTCTCCTCCTTGCCCCGCCTATACTTCCTGCCTAGCCAACGGCCAATCAGTGTTTTATTGATTAATTATCAACACATTTGCCATACATCCCACAGCACATTCTCTTTTAGTAGCCATGTGTATATGTGTGTGCATGTTTGTGTGTTTATATGCACAGAGAAATAAACTGAAAAATCTGAGTGATGACAATCAAGCTCTTAGGAAGTCCTTTAGGCTGACAGCACATCTTCACTAAGACTAATTTACTAATTCCCAAATTCAGCAAGTTTCTATTTCATGACATTACTTGTTAAATTTTCAGGAGATCTGCCAGATAAAGGAGATGGTGTCATCTGCTTATTATAAAGGTATTTAGCAACCAAGGTTAGAGTGAAATTTTGAAAACAATGGGTGTCAGGATGTTCTGACATTTATTTGTGATAAGGCACACATTTAGGTGACCCACAGAGGTAAGACTTCCCTTGTGTTCCTGAAATCACAGGATTGCCTTGCTCGATTTCAGGACCTCATACTCCCTCCAGGTTCTTCTAACAATGTTTAATTTTAGAATCAAATGAGGTGAGATGCACTAAAGCATATCAAGATAATTATTTTAAAATCAATTTAACTTCGTGGTGACAGGAGGATTCCTCCCATTGTCTTGTGTGTCTTACATGATTTAAGTACGGAGAACTTGAGTTTGTAAATCCTCACTTTAGGAGCAGGTTTAAATGTTAACTAAGTCAAAACTGACTGATCCCCTGCAATTTGCCAATAAAGGTATAGTAAATGTATTTACAGCGATAATAAAATAGTAAGAACCAGAGGGTTATAGGACACCAGAAGACCTGACCCAGAGAATCAACTAAGAATGGCTTCTAGGGGCTCACAGAGACTGAGGTGAGCAGCACTGACCCATTATGTGTCTGAACTAAGTCCTCTGCATAGATATTATGATTGAGTAGCTTCATGTCCTTGCAGGACTCCTAACAGTGGGAGTGGGGGCTATCTCTGACTCTAGTGCCTGTGCTTGAACCCTTTTCCTCCTACTGGGTTGCCTTGCCCAGCCCTAATGTGAGGGTATATAGCTAGTCTCATTGTAACTTGCTATGCCATGTTCAGTTGATATCCCTGGAAGGTGCTCTTTTCTGAAAGGAAAGGAGGAGGAGTGGATCTGGGGAAGAAGGGAGGTGAGGAGGAACTTGGAGGAGTGGAAAGAGGGGAAACTGGTTGGGATATATTATATGAGAGAAGAATAAAAGAAATGCTTCCTCAAGCCTGTCTATATTTTATACAAATGTATTTTTGCATTTTCTGAAACTACCATTTCTGAATATTCTGAATAAAATAAAAGTTGACCTGGGTCAACTCTGCGGCAGCAAAATAAGCTACATGAAAATTAATTACACAGACTATAAACAAATGAAAATCACTGCAAATGGCATTTTCCTTAACATTTTAATGGACATAGTAAGCAAAAACCTTCTGTTTTTAATTATTTCTCTCTGTTAAACTGTCATTTCTCCTTTTAAGAATATTCTTGTAAACTGTTTTACAGATATTTTTCCCTCAAATAAAGATTTTGGACTAATAGCCCATGTATAAACCTAAAATTCAAATTTCCTTAATGCCCTTCAGACAAAATCCAATGTGTGCCAAGCAAATTATTAACCTAAAACTTAGAAAAAGTGAAATATTAATACCAACATTTAACTGAACCTCCCACTTTGGCAAGAAAAGGGCTGTTTTGTAAAAAGAAATGGAGTGATATTGGCAAGCCACTAGAAAATGAAGGGTAATCCCAGAAGTTCTCAGGTTCTTCCTTTTTGGGAACTTCTCCGTGACCACTATTGCTTAAACTCCTGCCTGACAGGTTTTAAGTCAATAACAATATCCTGTTTGTGCTTGTGGTTTTACCTCCATACACCTCAGAGTGGGAAACCCTTTTATGAGACAATTGTTGTTCCCAGACTCCCACACTACACTCACCCTCCCTGTAAGTATGAATGCTCACAAGAACAGAGTTGTCTTCATGGTAGTGCTCTTGAGTCGTGCAGGCTAGCACTCAGCAAAACTCTTAAACCCTCAGAACTCAGTAAAACAGGCCAACCCCTAAGAACCAACTTGGGTATTTCTCTTACTCCATCTTCAGCTCTTCATTCTCAGGCCAGTGGCCACTCATGGACTCAGCTACACTAAATAAAGGTAATATAATAATTAACTTATTACTGTAGCTATTACATGTTTATCATCCAGGAAATCTTATATTCCACACACCACTACAAAAGCAGACTTTTATCCAAGTGTATAACTTTTTAGAGAAGAGATGCCAGCTGTTAGATTAGTTTCGTCACATACTATCTATGGTTGATGACCTAAGTGCTGACAGTTCTTTTGGATGACTTTGTAAAACTCTTAGTTTCATTTGTTTTTCATGATTATTTTAATATTGCTTTGGAAATTATATAATCAAGAAAATTTTTTGTTTGTACATCAAAAATAATGTAAGTGATAAGTCACAACAACACTAGGTTTGTATTTTATAACTGTTCTTATGGCTGCAAGATTTTGGAATAGCCTCTAAGGAATGATAGGTGTAACAACTGTATCTTAACATAAGAAACACATTAATATACAGGTGAACTTAGCTAGGAAGTTACGTTGTTATGTTTTTGAGATGTCAGAAAGCTTAGTCACAAAAGAACATAATAACATAATAGAATTACTAAATTTTATAATAAATATATAAACAATTTTTAATAAATTATGCAAATTAATATAATTCACTGCTATTTTTGCAAAGATGCATACATCATGAAGTGACTGTACCCACTTAGCCTTCTTTTTTTTTCCCAGTCACTATCTTGGACATCCTTGCTAGTTCCTAATAAACTTTCTACTTTCTATTTGACTACTTTCAAACCATATTTTGGTTGTTTAATTTAGATGACTGATTTTATTAGTTAGGAGATATTTCTGGGACAAAATACCTGACAAGGAAACTCAAGGAAGGATGGATTTTCTTTGACTTACAGCTTGATGGCATAGGTCATCACATCAGAGTAAGTCATGGCAGCTGGGACTTAAGGCAGCTGGTCCTATGGAGCCTGCACTGAAAGAGCAGGGATGAAGCTGGAGTTTAGCTTGCTTTTTCACATGTTTATGCAGTGCAGTTCACCACTCCATGGAATGTTACTGTTCATGTGTAAGGTGGGTCTTCCCATATCAGCTAAGCCAATTGGAAACCCCCTCATAAACATGCCAAGAGTTTTGTCTCCTGCTGCTGCTGTAAAGACGGCAATCATTATTGGCTATCACAACCATTCTTCCAGTCGTTGATTAGTTCTGGACAAAAGCATAGTAAGTTTTATCCTAGAGGTATTCAATATGTCACTGGGAAAAAAAACTATAACCATATGCAGTAAGGGATGGTTGAGAGGAACAAATATACTATTATTATCATGCCTATCATGCTGTGTGATAATGCTCTTGTACACTGGTTTAATAAAGTGCTGATTGGCTGGTAGCCAGGCAAGAAGTATAGGCTGCGGGACTGTGGGTGAGAGATTTGTCCCAACTGCAGGCCAGGTGGGACACAGGAAATCTTAAGCTACATTTCACTATTATAATATCTATTCTTTGAATTAGTGTGAAGCATTTTTTGACTATGTGGTATCATATCATTTTTCTTTTTTTAATTTTTGAGAATATAATATAATCACATCATTTCTCCCTTCCCTTGCCTCCCTCAAAATACTTCTACATACCCTAACATCTTTATCAAATCCATGGCCTCTTTTTATATTAATTGTTGCTAAATGTATATATGTATATATGTATACATACATATTCTTAAATAAAACTTTCTCGGTCAGTATAGTGTTATTTGGATGAATGTTTTCAGGGCTGACTGTTTGTAATGGATAACCAATTGATGTCTTCTTCACTGGGGAAGACTACTTCTCCCTCTCTCAGCATTCTTTAATTGCCTGTAGTACTCTGAGGAGGCTTGAGGTCTTGAGTCCTTCCCTGTACAATTGGGCATGTCTGTTGCTGTTGCCCTTGCTCAGCACATGTTTAAGGAGTCAGACTGGTGAGAATTTACATGTATAGCTTCTCTGTACTACTCTTAGTACACTCTCATAGCAAACTCCCTGATTCTCTGGATTTTACAATATTCCTGCCCCAGTGGATCCAAGACCTCAACATAAATCCAGATACACTGAACCTGACTGAAGAGAAATTGGGAAATACCCTTGAACACTGACACAGGAGACAATTCCTGAATAGAACCATAGCACACATACTAAAATCAACAATTAATTACATAGAGCCTCATAAAACTAAAACACTTATGTAAGGCAAAGGACACTGTTAATAGGACAAAAGTGCAACATATAGAATGGAAAAAAAAACTTCAGCAATCCCACATCTGACAGAGGGATGATTTACAAAATATATGAAGAACTCAAGAAACTAGATATCAATAAACCAAATAATCCAATTAAAATAAGGGGTACCAATTTAAACAGAGAAAGCTCAACAGAAGAATACCAAATGGCAAGGAAACATTACATCCTTAGCCATCAGGGAAATGCAAATCAAAATGACTCTGATATTCCATCTTGCACCTGTCAGAATGGCTATGATCAAAAACACAAATGACAGCTCATGCTGGACAGAATGTGAAGCAAGGGGAACACTCCTCCATTGCTGGTGGGAGTACAAACAGTACAGCCACTTTGGAAATCAATATGACAGTTTCTCAGAAAACTGGGAATCAATCTCCCCCAAGACCCAGCTATACCTCTCTTGAGCATACACCCAAAGGATGCTCAATCATACTACAAGGACACTTGCTCAACTATATGTTCATATCAGCTTATTAATAGTAGCCGGAACTTGGAAATGACCTAGATATCCCTCAGCAAAAGAATGGATATAGAAAACACGGTAAATTCACACAATGGAGTATTACTCAGCCTCTAAAAACAGTTACATCAGGAAATTTGCAGGCAAATGAATGGAACTAGAAAAAAATAATCCTGAGTGAGGTAACCCAGACCCAGAAAGACAAACATGGTATGTACTCACCTATAAGTGAATATTACACATAAAATTAAGGATATGATTTACTTTTAAAAGTAAAGATATATATCTATATCTATCATCCATTTATATATATACATACATATATACATGATGTTATATAGACATATACATACATACACATATATAATGTTTTATATAGAGAGACATAGACATACATATATGCATATATATGTATACACACATTCATATATATATAAAATCTACAAACCTAGAGAGACTAGGTAACAATAAGGACTTAAAAGTGATGCTAAGAGCTCACTGGGAAGGGGAAATTGAAAATATTGCATGGTTCGAATCGGGGTGGGTGAGTATGGGAACATGAGGGATCAGGTTTTTGGGGGGCAACAGAAGAGAAGCATACTGGAAGATAAGACTGGGAAGCAGGGAGCATTTTGGGGTAAAGTAGAAACCTGGTGCAAGGGCAACTACCAGAATCCACAAGGATGACCCCAGCTAAGACTCCTAGCAATAGGTGATTTGATGCTTGAACTAGTCATCTCCTGTGACCAGGCAAGACTTCCTTCCCATGGAGGGATTAGGACACCAACCTAGCCACATAACCTTTGGCCTGCATTTTGTTTTGCCTTTGGGATGTGCTGGGTTAAAGGTTGCACAGATTGTGGAAGTGGCCTACCAATGACCGGTACAGCTGCATACCCATGCCTTGAGAGTTAACCCACCCTTGACATTGCCTAAAGTGCCAGGATCCAGAGGATGTATGTCCCAGAAACCCAGTATAGAACCAAACACGACTGGAGAAAAAAAAATGTCAATGTAATGATGCCTAATGATATTCTACTATACTCTTAGATTGGTGCCTAGCCCAGTTATCATCAGAGAGGCTTCATCCAGCAACTGATGAAAACAGAGATAGAGGACAGCAACCAAATATTAGGCATAGCTCAGGGAATCCTGCTTAAGGGAGGGAGGAAAGATTGCAGGATCTAGAGGGGTCAGGAACTTCACAAGAAAACCCACAGAATCAATTTCCTGGGCTCATAGGGCCTCACAGAGACTGAACCAACAATCAGGAGCCTGCATGGGACAGACCTAGGCCATATGCATATATTTAACAGCTGTATAGCTTGACCTTTTAGTGGGACTCATAACAGTGGGAGCAAGTGGCTGTCTTTGACTCTTGTGCTGTCTTTTGGAACCCTGTTCCACATACTGGGTCGCCTTGCCCAGCATTAATACAAGGGGTGGTGCTTAGTCTTACTGCAACTTGGTATGCCATGTTTTGTTGCTATCCATGGGAGGCCTGTCCTTTTCTGAATAGGAACTGAGGAATAAATTGAAAGGGGATAAGGGGGAGGTGTTGGAGAGGGACTGGGAAAAAAGAAGGGAGGGAAAACTGCAGTCAGGATGTAAAATAAATTAATTAATTAAAAAAAAAAAAGAAGAATCTTACTGACACAGAACTCCAAAAATGTAGCTCTTCCTTGACACCAAACTTTTTATGTTAGCCTTCATTGTCTAGTTGTGGCACCAGATCATGTTCATATATATATATGAAATATATATATATATATATATATATATATATATATATGCTTTTACAGTAGTAGCTAGGTTTCCATGTGAAATATTACTTATTAAGTTTAGTATTGTTTATCCCTCCCCACATCCCATTCTCTACTCTGCCCTTCGATCCTCCACTAAATTTATCCCTTTCTACTCCATTATTCATGTTGAAGACTTCATTCCATTATATTCTCCCTACTCCCACCCCTTGAGAGTTCTCATTCACAATCCCATACTGAGCCTGAATATAGGCCACAACCTTACAGCCATCATGTTTTGTAGAAAGAAGCCAATATACACATTGGAGAAACGGCAGCATCTTCAACAAAAGTTGCTAGTCAAACTAAATTGCTCTATGTAGAAGACTGGAAGTAAATTCTCATGTCTCACCCTGCTGAAAACTCAACTCCAAATGCCCTAGGAGGGTTTTCACTCTTCATTTTGCCAGGAGGCATTGGAGTTCCCACTGAGCCTCTTCATTAAAGGGTGGGGTGGTGGTGATGGAAGGTTCTTTCATGGAATCAATGGATACCTCAGCTTCCTAGAGCTCTGACCTCTTATAACTTCTAGGCATGAATCTCCTGTATATGTGGAAATCCAGGCTATTCCAAAGGCATCACAGAGGGGTGATCCGTGTTTCTTTGGTGTGCTTCTGCAATAGAACAATTATTATTCTAATGCTTCTTCTCATGCAGAGCAACTACTTCCAATAATTGGGCAATGGTGGTGAGGCTGTCCTTAAATTTCTTTGTCCTCACATCTGATCTTTAAAGATGATTTCTGAGCAAACCACGACTCAAAGTCTCATGCAGAAGTCAGTATTTAAAAGCAAGTTACTAGCCAGGCCATGGTGGCACACGCCTTAAATCCCAACACTCGGGAGGTGGAGACAGGCAGATCTCTGTGAGCTCGAGGCCAGCCTGGGCTATAGAGTGAGTTTCAGGAAAGAAGCAAAGCTACACAGAGAAACCTCATCTAAAAACCAAAATTAAATAAAATAAAAGCGAGTTACTAAGCGTTTTCTGTTTTATCTCCCTCACTGCTGGGGACCTGGCTACAAAGTAGTTTTGAAACATTCTCCTTTGAAATAATTTTCCTGTTATATTTTATTTTTCTATAGATAATACTTACATTCAGTATTTGTTTACTATTTTTCTTTTGATTAATGTTCCTTTCTGTTTTGTGTGGTAGTGGGTATTGAATCTAGTTCATCAGGTAGAGTAGCCACTAAGCTAAGTCCAACACTCTGATTAATGTTTGAAAACTACAATTAGAAAATTTCATGTATTTGCTAAAAGCAGCAAACCCCCCCCCCAAAAAAAACCCAAAAATCAAGAATCTTTGATTACACACTCTCCTATACTCTAATGCCCGATTCTGCTGTTCAAAGTCCACTGATTACTGCTGCAAATTTTCCTTGCATGCCTTTTGTTGAGAAGGACTGTACTTTGGTATCCACACTCCCAGTTGTTGCAACTGTTTAGCCTGTCTGAAATAGAGTCTCTATCCCTTAGGTCTGATTCTGAAGAGCTACTTTAAATTCCCATTAAGAGTAGCACAGTCTAAAACCACAGTGAGTTTCTTTGCTGTTTCCTAAGTCACAATGTGGCTAAATATAGCCTTAAATCACATCAGATCTAAAATCTATACTTAGGAAATTTATTTCATGCACCATTTATGATACATTATTTATGGTTCATATAATTGTATACAATTAAGGCATACATTTTTAAATTAATATAATAGCATAGTTGATTCTAAGGAACAAAGAGTTATAAATTATTTTTAAAATTGTATGCACTTTAAAGATAAATTTTCTGATACATCAATGACAAAAAAGCATTGCAGAACAGTGAAAACTATGTAAAGTAACTCTGAATCTTAGACCAAAAATGTACACATTTGATATCAAAGAAACAAAAATTGAGCCAGAGGTAGAGCAGACCAGGTATTTAGTTAGAATTTTATCTGTTGTGTTGAATGACTCTTAATAACATTATAACCTAACTGTATGGTTTTCTGACAATATTATGCAGTCATATATTCTTGAGTTTGTATACACATCTCTAGTGAATATGTTAATCATAGTGTAGGTTTTATAGTCACATGAATCCTGACAATTTTCAGGTCAAAATGTTATTCATTCATATGTTGCTTTTGATTTTGGTACAGTGGTACTTGTTCATGTGTACATTTCTAGACAGTGTAACATTGGTCAATCACCTACATACAGTTTTCCTTTTAATACTATTTTGAGCTATCAGCTAAAAGGTTTTTTTCTTAAGAATTCATGAGGTCTCATTCTAATATAGATTGCTATGATTCTGGTGAATCAAAATTATTTCTCAAAATAACATTTGATCCCAGCTTTCAGAGATTCAAAAAATTTAGTATGAAGAAATTTAAATTAAAATACAGGTATTTCCCTTTGATAAATTTATTATTGCAGGATAGGATGGAATATTTATAAAATAGCCCATTGCAATTGCAAATTATGTGTTCTAAAACATTTTGTCAACATTGTCAGATTATGCTATCAAATTCAACATGTATCACAAAGTAATCAAATAGTCATAAATTTTAAAAATAAGCAAATGCCATTGTTTCTTAAAATTAGATAGATTTAAAACTACAAGACATTCACAGAGTCTTTTTGATTACTGTGGTTGATTTGACAAGTGACACACAGTTCAGAATTGATTTATGTGTAATAAATGCTGTTCATGATTGGTTTAGCCACACATGGAGCAGTAGAGCAGTATTGCCCCTGGAACAGGGAGTCATCTTAGAACAAGGTCAGTCAACTTATAGGAACCAATGTCACCTATGAAAAGAAACTGCAAACATTTATGATGAAAAATATTATTTCTAACTTCTACCTACGCAACTTTCTCGATGTTCACCTTGGGTAATTTGCTTACCTGCCCTCAACTTCTATTTTCCAACTCTAAAACTAAGAACAAATGTTGTTCTTTCTCCACAGCCCTGAGATGCAAGAATCCAACTAAAACATAACACTAATATGTATTGTTCACAGTATTTCTTAAGAATAGCATAAAAACAATGGGGCCAATATCAAAATTACTACAATTTTTTGAGTAAAAGCTCATGATTTTATTGTCTTCATGACAAGATCAGCTTAGAACTGGATCACTTGGCCCTTTCTCTTCTTCTTCCCTCCCAGTTCAAAGGTTCTTGCATCTATAATGGACGGGATCCTCTTAGATCTGCAGTTGGGCTCAACACACTCGAATCTTAACAAAATCTTCTTTGTGTTTCTAGCCTTTTTGCAGAAAATAGGCTTAGTCTGCCCACCATAGCCACCCTGTTTCCTGTCATACCACCACTTTCCCTGGGCATACAAAGAACCCTTGCCTTTCTTGTCCTATGTCACTTTGTGGGGTTGGTGCTTGCCATATCACTTGCAGAATGTCCAGTGAGTCTTAGGAACTTTCAGCATGTTGGCAGAAGTGATTATTACACATTTTATATTTAGTGAACACAAAACTTATATGACATGACAGTAATAGTCTTAGACTTTCTAATTTGATGTATGGTAGAATAGTGGTAAGGTCATATTTGTAAAGAATCAGGGAACAAAAACTTTCGGCCTTGTGAATATCATAGCAACTTTTCCACTGTATTGGCACATGGTGATTGAAGATGTGGGCAATGGGTTTAATAATCTTAATAATTGGCATGATTGACTTGTAATATAAAATGCATCTGATATGAAGCTTGCATTTTACATGATTATTGTGGTTCAAAATTAGTAATTTTAATTTTTTTCAGTCATTTTAAAACAAAAATAATATAAAGCTAAGTGAACAGTTTGAGACTAGTGTAGACTGATGCCATGAAGTTAGGGCAATTATGTATGGCTTTGAAGGAAATAGACTTTGAATCTTCTATAAACTTTGAAACTTAAGTAGACTTTGAATCAATACAATTTTTGATCATATTTTGTTATAATAGTTACTAACACAAGACTAAATTGACACCCGGAGATTTTAATTGCTTCTCCTTTTTCCTCAGGAATTTTATAAATATGCTACTCCAAATCTCTTTCACAACTGCAAACCATGCAGTTTGAGTACCAGAACCCTCCCTAGGAGTAGTGATTGAATTAATAAAACATGGAAACATGAACATATAAATATACAGTGAGGCTGGGATAAGATGGGGTTCTCTAAGCACTGCAACCTGGAACATGAGCATGCTTATTACAGTGAAGGTTAGCAAACTCTCCATAATACATCTATGGAGGCAAGATGTCTCAGGCCATAAGCATCCTGGAGGAGGGATCTGTACTTGCTAGTCCTTGCACACACTGATCAATGGTTCATAAGCACTCATACTCAGCCAGTAAGAAAAATTTTCCTACCTTCTTGAGCCTGGCTCATATGGGCAATAATGGCTTTGCCAGTTTACCATGGGCCAATTGATCTTGGAGTCCTCAATAAGGTGTGCTCACGTCAAAATCTCATGCACTCAGGACTTCACTAGCTCAGGGTTATCTCTAATCCCTTCATGACCCCGTGGCCACACTTTGAATATGGCTATCATTAGAGATGGCTTTGCTCCAAAAACATGAAATTATTCATTTTATTCGGTGAATCTTCATCTCTCTCTCTCTCTCTCTCTCTCTGACTCATTCCATCATGGTAAATTACTTTATAAGGTACGTTGAACCTTTACATTTTAATGATCAGCTTATTCTTGTCTCTGTTTTTGTTCTACTAATTTGAAAAGGCCTTGCCCTGGAGGAGGTGGGAATGAGGGGTGGATTGGGGGGAGGGCAGAGGGGGGACAGGAGGAGGGAGGACAGGGGAATCTGTGGCTAATATGTAAAATTAAATTAATTATAAAATAAAAAAAAAGAAAAGGCTGCTTCATTATCTTAGCTACTCATTGCTCTTTTTCAACTACCATTTACTTAAAATTGGGTGTTGTGGGATATGTGTATACTGTGTGAAAATACATTGCTGTGATCAGTGTAATAAAAGCTGAATGACTAGTAGCTAGAAAGACGTTAGGCAGGACTTCAGGGAGAGAGAGGCCTCTGGAAAGAAGAAGGGCAGAGTTGCCAGCCAGAGAGAGAGGGGAAATAGGAGGTACAAGACAAAAGAGAGGTAATGCCACATGCAGAATATAGACTAATATAAATGAGTTAATTTAAGTTGTAAGAGCTAGTTGATATAAGCCTAAGCTAACAGCCAAGCTTTCATAAGTAATAAAAGGTCTCCATGATGTTATTTAGGGCAGGTGGCAGAAAGGGAATTCTGTCTATAATTGCGTGAAAGTAAAATCCTAATTTAACAGTCTAAACTTTTTTCTTTCATTTTACCATGAACTGAAAATCTAAGAGTTATAGAAAAAACTAAGTTGAAACTATAATAAAAAGTAAAGTAAAAATAGTAGTCAGAGTGCATCACAAAATAATTAATGTGCAACATCAATATATGTTAACATAACAAATATGAAGTAAAAATGCAAAGAAAAATAAGATAGAAATAAAAAGCCAATACCCAGCATGTTCTGTAAATAAAAATGGTCTTTAATGTTGCTCAATAGTTTTCATCAATTCAAACTCATTTATTGAACACTTACTGTAGCCCAGTACCTCTTCTAAATACTAATTATGCAGAAACAAATGTTCACTAAGTGTAGGTTAATTGTCAAACAATCAGATGACTGTATTACTGGGAAAAATGAGGACTCATTTGATTCATGAAAGGATAATTGTGCTAAGATAACCAGGGAAAGAATGGGAAAATGGGGTCGGGAAGCAAATAGAAGGATAAAGGAGTTATATGAGAAGAAAAGAATTAACATGCTTCATGTAGGATGTCCTTCCGTATATTTTAAATATGTGTTGCTCTCATTGGTTGATGAATAAAGCTGCTTTGGCCTCTGACAGGGCAGAATATAGCTAGGCTAAAATGCCAAACTGAATATAGGGAAAAAGAAGGGTGGAGTCGAGGCAGACGCCATCCAGCTGCCCAAGGAACAAGATGCCAGCAAACTAGTAACACCACAGCCACATGGCAAAATGTAGAAACAGGTTAATTTAAGATGTAATAGCTAGCTAGCAATAAGCCTGAGCCATAGACCAAATAGTTTATAATTAATATTGAGCCTTTGAGTTATTAATTTAAAAGTAGATGCGGGACTATGGGACCGGATGGGACAGAGAAAGGCTTCAGGCCACAGATGCTGCAGGGAAATGCAATGTTAAATTATGGAGAAGAGATACCATTGGGCAAGGAGAGACACTCATCTATAGACATTGTCTTTCAGAAGAGAAGTAAATGATTTGAAGATAACAAGAAAGGCAAGATTATAATATAATCAAAATGTCACATTTAAGAGATTTATTTTCTATAGTTAGAAGAAAGCCATCCAAGAGGCCATGGTGTCCCTGAGAATATTATTGCCATCACACAAAGGGAATAAAAACAAAGATGATTTGGGTTGAATGAGATGGATAACCCAAGATGGGGTTTGGGCAACTAGTTAACATGAAGCTTATATTTATATATATATACTTTTAATATTTAAAAATTATCTTCACTAACTTTATAAAGTGTTTTTACATAATTAATATACTATACAAATGAACACTTAGAAATAAATCTTAAACAGTGTTCCATCCATGTGGTATCTCTTATGGAAATTAAAAATACTAGGCAGAAGAGAGGGTTTTAAGAAAACTTCCATAGCTAAAATTCATTTAGAACATGGAAGAGAAACAGCAGAGATCACCTTTGGAACATGGTCTAAGAATGGATTCCTGTAATGAGAATTCTGAGTGCTTGTGGAAAGTTCTAAGAGAACACAACAAGGGTCTTTTGAAAGTTTCTTTTAAAAACATGACAATTTTCTTGGAATTCACTTTTGTACCCCTCCTAGGTATACAGATGGGAATGAGTTTACTTCAAATTACTCATTGCCTGGCTATGGTTATTTGTTTATATACCTCTGAAAAACATGTTTTTGCCACTTGTGGCTTGTCTCACATGACTCTTCTTAACCATCAGAATATAAATTGTCTAATGTTCTGAATAAAGTTGGGTATTGCATGAGATTTTAGTCTGCTTCATTTATAGGACTCATGCGCCCAGGTCCCACTACCTCTAGAATGGTAAACAATGACCAAGTGCTTAGGAGTACTTGTTGCTTTTTCAGAAGACCTGGGCTCATTATCCAAACACACAGGATGGTTCACAATCATCCATATCTCCAGTGCCAGTGGATCCAATACACTCTTGTGGTATCCAAGGGCACCAAGCCCACCTATATACATGTATGCAGAACTTTCACACACAAAAATTTAAAACAACAACAAATAAAACACAAAGTTGAAACAGGGCTAGAGAGATGATTTAGCGGTTAAGAGCACATATTGTTCTTCCGGAGGCCCTGAGTTCAATTGCCAGCAGCCACATAGGGCAGTTTGCAGCTGCTTGTAACTCTACTATACCCTCTTCTGGACTCTATTTGTACCCACACAAAGGTGCCTTACACTCTTGAATATACACATTTATTGAGAAGAAAAAATGAAAGTAAATCTTGAAATTGGATCTTCCCAAATAAGAAATTGACTATTTGAGTATGAAAAGAAAAAGTAAACAGAGATAAATATTTAGAAAGTGGTCAAAATATCTTTAGGAGGTAGAGGAAGCATGGCTGAGATTTCCATCATTGGCAATTCATGATTTGTGGACACAGAACCTGTGTGCATCTTATTTAGTTATATTCTTCTCTCTCAGAAACACCGAGTTTGACCAGTGCCTGCCCTCAGCAGCCCTGGATTTCAGCTGATGGCAACTCCTGAGCTAAACTCCTTCACATGACATTAAAAGCCCCTAGTTATGTCTCCTAATGTGCTTCTTACCTTCACCTTTCCCATTGCCAAGTCTGTTTCCTTTTCTTCATATTAAGCATTTTAAAAATCTCCCTAAGCTCCTGAAAAAAGAAAGGAAAAATATATCTAAATGGTCATCTTTTAAAAATAAACCTTATTCAATGAAGGAAACATGCCAGTAAAAATGTTTTTAAACTATTTCCTAATATATCTCCAAATAATTAATATACACAAAAAACTCACCATTCTTTTTTTAGGAACAGACTGAAAATTAGACTCAAACAAGGCTGTTCTTCCAGTTCTTTCTGATGGAGCTGTATAGCAAACATTTAAGAGAATCCTGGCAATGTATAGCTGGGTTCAGCTATAAGAAGAATATTCTTACACACACACACACACACACACACACACACACACACACACACACACACAAAACTTTTGTTTTCTTCATTTCAATGGCAAAAATGTGGATTATTCTCATGGATCCTGCGCATGCTCTGCTTCACTACATGACTGATTAATAGAAAAAAAAAAAGAATTTATTCACCGGGCGGTGGTGGCACACGCCTTTAATCCCAGCACTCGGGAGGCAGAGGCAGGCGGATCTCTGTGAGTTCGAGGCCAGCCTGGTCTACAGAGCGAGATCCAGGAAAGACACAAAGCTACACAGAGAAACCCTGTCTCGAAAAAACCAAAAAAAAAAAAAAAAAAGAATTTATTCTTCTGTCCAGTGCTGACAAGTGTAACAAAAGCAGATTCTCTCAAAGATCCTGGATACAGTTGGCTGTTGAGAGATTATAGATTAACAAGCCTCCTCAGACTTTTTACTATAAAGATATCAAGGGCAATTAAATTTTCTAAAAAACCACCCCATTTTGGTTCACTTTATTGGCTCTTCATAATACCATTTCTATGAGATCGGTTCTGAGCATGCACAACCTACTTTATATTGCCGTCAGAATCCTTCCTCTGAGTGAAAATGAATGTCAAGGATTTAGCCTCAGGCTGTCTTGAATCATTTTCAAAGGATTCTTATTCTTTCTGAAACACTGTTTCTACATTTAAAAAAATCTTACAGAACAGAGAAATAACATAAGAATAACAATTGATCTATCTATGAATCATGTAATATTTTATTCCCCAGAATGTGAGAGAATAATTATATGTAAGAGCTTCAATTCTTTTTCTTCATTTTCAATGAAAGTTCTTGAACCTTTTGTTTGAAAAATCACTATGCTGATCATTGAATAAACACAGTTAATATTTGAGTGAGTGGTAATTTATATGTGCAGTGATCCAAGAATCTTTGAATATTTGAGTTCTAGTTGTAATTAAGAACTAGTGGGGGAGATTAAAGCTGCAGGTAGATGTTTAAGTAGCATAGACTACAGCTCAGTACAATTCAATTCAATTTAACTCACTTTTAGAGCCCGATAGATATTGGCCCAAAGTGAAATCAAACAAAATCACTCAAGTTTTTACTTTATTACCAATCTGTGTAACAGCTTTCATTATCACTGATACAATTGTGAGTATTACAAGCACCACAGTTGTTCAAATATTTAGTTATACATGATGAAGACCCTATTTCTTAACAGGAAAGAGCATGGGTCCTGAACTGTAGCTTTACGTGTGAATGTAAGACGGGTAAAATACAAAGTCTCATGTTCACACATTAGAGTAATATCAGTATCCCTTTATCAGATTACAAATATTTGTGTTGAATTCTGAGGATTTTATACATGCTTATTATATATTTTGATCAGATTTACCTACAAAGCCTAAACCTCTTCTGCCAATTTGTGTCTTTTTCAGTTTTTAAAAAATAACCTAGTCCATTTTATGATGTCTGTATACTCATGAGTATAGGCTCTAACACTGAAGTATGGTCAACTTCCCTTGGGACCATATGTTTCAATAATCCTGGCAGTGTCTGCCTGAGAAGCTGTCAACTCTGAGTATTTCCTCAATGGGTTGGGGCTCCTGAGTCTCTTCCTGTTCCTGACTGGAATGTTTACTGGCTTCATCTTGTGTTGTTTTAGTGCAGGCAGCCCTAGCTGCTATGAGTTCATGAGTATAGTGTTTCTGTCTCTCTGCTTTATTACCTGGAAACATTGGTTTATTACCTTGCACATGTGTATCCTGGAGGCCCCAGATTTTAGGCTGTTACCATTGCTTTTCTTTGTCCCTAAGAACTTTGTGGTAAGATTTTTACGGCAAGAACTTTACACTAAGACCCCATTTCTGAAACATCACATACTCTGGTTGCACAAAAAACAAAATAGTACTGACCTGTCGACCAGCTTTCACAGAAGTGGGAGATTCTATGCATGTTGCTGGAGGAGAAAGTCATCAACAGTTTTACCCAGTTACGAACACAGTAAGCTACAATGATGGTTGATATTGTGAGATAGCTCATGGTGTGAAAATGGCACCAATTTTGAAGAGTAACATTTGCCTAGTATTGTAAATATGACCAAGAATCCATGCCTGGAAGTCAGAATCCCCAGGGAAGAAACTCCTACTGTTCTTCTATTAAATGGACTTAGTATCAATCTGCCCTATAAATCAGTATATCTATAACTCTAGATTGGTTTAGCACTCAGATACTGTCCTGGATAGTTTCATGTCAACTTGGCAGAAGCTGAAGTTGTCTGAAAGGAGGAAACCTCAATGAAGAAAATTCCTCCATAAGATCAGGCTGTAGGCAAGCCTATAGGACATCTTCTTAATTAGTGATTGATGGGAAGGGCCCAGCCCACTGTGGATGGTACCATTTCTGGGCTGCTGGTCCTGGGTTCTATAAGAAAGTAGGCTTCACAAGCCATAGGGAGCAAACCAGTAAACAGAATCTCACCATGGCCTATGTATCAGCTCCTGCTTCCAGGTTTCTGTTCTGTGTGTTTCTATCCTTACTTTATCCAATGATGAACTGCTGTGAATGATTGATTGATAAATAAAGTACTGATTGGCCAGTAGCCAGGCAGAAAGTATAGGCAGAACAAGGAGAGAGGAGAATTCAGGGAAGTGGAAGGCTGAGGCAGAGAGACACTGCCAGCTACCACGATGAGAAGCAGATGTTAAGATACTGGTAAGCTAAAAGCTATGTGGCAACTTATAGATTAATAGAAATGGGTTAATTTAAGATATAAGAAAAGATAGCAAGAAGCCTGCCATGGTCATACAGTTTGTAAGCAGTATAAGTCTCTGTGTTTACTTGGTTGGATCTGAGCAACTGCGGGACTGGCAGGTGAGAGAGATTTGTCCTGGCTGTGGGCCAGGCAGGACCAGGAAAACTATACAAATGATGCTCAACAGCTCGAGTTTCCACCTAAAACCTGAGAAAGAAGATTCTAAAACGGAGCTAAAACAGCTTCCTACTTGTCTCTCTCAAGTTAGCCACAGCCTGTGGGCTTGAGCTACTATTTGGAAGGTTTGTGGTGTGTGAGGTTGACCTGCAGTATGGCGGTAATGAGGTGTCTCCAAGCCGCACATTATGCTGCTGCTGTGTGGTGGATTTAGCTTTTGCTGATTTAAAAAAAAAAAAAGAAAAAGAAAGAAAGAAAGAAAGAAAGAAAAAAGAGGTTTCTGCTTGGATAGAAGCATATATCCACTATGGCTCCCAGAGCTGGCAGTGAATTATCTCTACCATGTTGAAAGGCTAAACTGGGCAGAGCTAACAGCCAAGACTTCTGCTTCAGTACTAACCACTGCAGTTTTAAGCATTAGTTACACAATAAGACAGATTCAGATAGAATAAGACTTTAAATGGTTTACATTGTATGTAAAAATGTACACAGGCTTGGAAGAGAGCAGAATGAATATAAACAGTAATATAAAAAAATGTTTTAAAAAAATAAAGTTTTTAAAGAGATAGTAAGGGTAATATAAAAAAAGCCACATAAAGATGGATATTACACATAAAATCTGGATTGTCTTTGGGAATTTTAACTGCAGAAAGACATTTGATTGTAAAAGATGTTGAGTTAAGCCAACATGTATATTTTAAAGGTACCTTGACTTCAAAATTTGGATATAAGGATATGTTGCTTTGGAAAGGGTGCTCTGTTTTTGTTTCCACAGAAAGCCCGAGGTTATGGTGAGCTGTTCTTCTCACAACAGAATTTGATTTTTATTTACTTTGGTTATTCATGTCCCACTGGTTGGTAAGATAAAGACCCCATAGACCTACTGGGTTGTATTAAAGTAGTGGAGCCGACAACATGGGACTTTTCAGAATTATGAAAAGTAGAAGAAAATCTTTTCTTTATCCAAGCTAAAATGTTCCTCCCAAAGTCTCACCTATTGTATACACAAATTTGAGAAATGGCCAGGGTAGAGAGTTGTCAATGTCTTAAAGTCTTTGTGTTATCAGCAATGGTGTATGGTATGGTCAAGTCCATAGTGGAGTCCTCATTCTGGTAGAAACTTTGTTTTTTGCTTTGCACTTAGCTTTTATATGACTCTGGTGTTTACAGAGTCAACTCTCTCCACATAGACTTGGTTATGTATTGTGCTATTTTGACAAATGTTCTTACAATTATTAATATTTTTAGAGGGATCTTAACTATTTTCACAATGTGAATTGTTGTAAGAGTCATATAGAGCAGCAGGACTGGGTAAAATTATTTCTTCCTTTGAGAGCTTCTCCCGATCCCTCAGCTAGTCTTCCTTGTCTTAAAGAGATGCAAGAGATCCACTTTCATCAAGAGTCTCTATAAGTAGAAAATTTGGGGTACAATTTTCCTTGTCTTTCACCAGGACATATGAAACCCACATTTTGACTCTTCATTATTGTTCTTTTATGTCTTTCTTTATAATTCCCACAAATGAGTTTCCTTTTAACCAGACTGTAAACAGCTCCAAGTCAAGGGTGACATCACCTTTATATGCCTAACAAACTACATCATGTTAGGAAGTTACTGACTGAGGAGTAATTAATATGTCACAGCACCATTAGTTTATCTTAATGATATATAACAGAAAACATAAGCTGAAAAGTTAATATTCCATAAAATTCTATTTCATAGAATCAACATTCTCATTTGTATAGCTTCACCTATTATTGTCAAGTTTATCTTAGTACAGGAATAAGCATGCATGTTTAAATTTATCTAGATATTGATAGACCCCAGACTCAGGGTACTACCTTCTTGAGGGGGCGCCCCAAGAACCCAGACTCCAATCCAGTTGATGAAACAGCAAGAGGTGTTTACTGATGCGGCTGTACAGTCGAGCTAACTCAGCTCCAAAGAG